>NC_060180.1:8138723-8263723 GCF_021184085.1 Oncorhynchus gorbuscha | reverse complement strand
TGGGCCTGGCTGCCAAGTGGGTAGACCTTTGCCCTCCCATGGCTGCCTCCCTGCCCAGTCATGTGAAATCCATAGATTAGGGCCTATTGAATTTCTTTAAATAGACTGATTTCTTAATATGAATTGTCACTCAATAAAATTGTTGCATTTATATTTTGTCCATTATAGTTTTATAAACATATGTCAATATCCAAAAGCAAATGAGTCCTCATTAACAAAAAATAAATGCAAGAAAGGTTTTTTCTGTTTAAGACAGCACATTTTACAAAAATATTTCCTACTTTGCAAACACAAGACATATGACTTCACAGATGGCACTCAGCATTAAGAAGATGGATTGGGGGTAAGGACACCCTGAGATTGGAAGGCTGGAGGTTTGATCCCTGACTACAAAATGTGACCTGATGCCCCTCTGCTTGGCACTCAGCATTAAGAAGATGGATTGGGGGTAAGGACACCCTGAGATTGGAAGGCTGGAGGTTTGATCCCGGACTACAAAATGTGACCTGATGCCCCTCTGCTTGGCACTCAGCATTAAGAAGATGGATTGGGGGTAAGGACACCCTGAGATTGGAAGGCTGGAGGTTTGATCCCTGACTACAAAATGTGACCTGATGCCCCTCTGCTTGGCACTCAGCATTAAGAAGATGGATTGGGGGTAAGGACACCCTGAGATTGGAAGGCTGGAGGTTTGATCCCTGACTACAAAATGTGACCTGATGCCCCTCTGCTTGGCACTCAGCATCAAGAAGATGGATTGGGGGTAAGGACACCCTGAGATTGGAAGGCTGGAGGTTTGATCCCTGACTACAAAATGTGACCTGATGCCCCTCTGCTTGGCACTCAGCATTCAGAAGATGGATTGGGGGTAAGGACACCCTGAGATTGGAAGGCTGGAGGTTTGATCCCTGACTACAAAATGTGACCTGATGCCCCTCGGCTTGGCACTCAGCATTCAGAAGATGGATTGGGGGTAAGGACACCCTGAGATTGGAAGGCTGGAGGTTTGATCCCTGACTACAAAATGTGACCTGATGCCCCTCGGCTTGGCACTCAGCATTAAGAAGATGGATTGGGGGTAAGGACACCCTGAGATTGGAAGGCTGGAGGTTTGATCCCTGACTACAAAATGTGACCTGATGCCCCTCTGCTTGGCACTCAGCATTAAGAAGATGGATTGGGGGTAAGGACACCCTGAGATTGGAAGGCTGGAGGTTTGATCCCTGACTACAAAATGTGACCTGATGCCCCTCTGCTTGGCACTCAGCATTAAGAAGATGGATTGGGGGTAAGGACACCCTGAGATTGGAAGGCTGGAGGTTTGATCCCTGACTACAAAATGTGACCTGATGCCCCTCTGCTTGGCACTCAGCATTAAGAAGATGGATTGGGGGTAAGGACTTACAACAGACTAGCGTTATCTGGAGGAGGGCCACAGCAAAATAAATCAATCAATAATTGGTGGCCAGCTTGAGAGCATCCAGAAGTGTGCTTGCCAAATCTTCCATGGTACGGCATAACCTGGATACAAGGATAATGGATGCACTACACAGATCGTTGCCCTCACTTCATGAGCAAAGAGAACCTATGGCTGGACTTCGCAGTGTCCCAAGTCTCCCTTCAGAGACTGTTAACCCGCCTGCCAAGGACAAGTGTAAGGCAGGTCACCCGTAGTACACACATGCTCTCTATTCCACAGGCCAGGACTGAATGATACAGTCACCCATACCATTTTATTTTTTTATTTCTCCTTTATTTAACCAGGTAGGCTAGTTGAGAACAAGTTCTCATTTGCAACTGCGACCTGGCCAAGATAAAGCATAGCAATGTGAACAGACAACACAGAGTTACACATGGAGTAAACAATTAACAAGTCAATAACACAGTAGGGAAAAAAGGGGGAGTCTATATACATTGTGTGCAAAAGGCATGAGGAGGTAGGCGAATAATTACAATTTTGCAGATTAATACTGGAGTGATAAATGATCAGATGGTCATGTACAGGTAAGAGATATTGGTGTGCAAAAGAGCAGAAAAGTAAATAAATAAAAACAGTATGGGGATGAGGTAGGTAAAAATGGGTGGGCTATTTGCTGATAGACTATGTACAGCTGCAGCGATCGGTTAGCTGCTCAGATAGCTGATGTTTGAAGTTGGTGAGGGAGATAAAAGTCTCCAACTTCAGCGATTTTTGCAATTCGTTCCAGTCACAGGCAGCAGAGAACTGGAACGAAAGGCGGCCAAATGAGGTGTTGGCTTTAGGGATGATCAGTGAGATACACCTGCTGGAGCGCGTGCTACAGATGGGTGTTGCCATCGTGACCAGTGAACTGAGATAAGGCGGAGCTTTACCTAGCATGGACTTGTAGATGACCTGGAGCCAGTGGGTCTGGCGACGAATATGTAGCGAGGGCCAGCCGACTAGAGCATACAAGTCGCAGTGGTGGGTGGTATAAGGTGCTTTAGTGACAAAACGGATGGCACTGTGATAAACTGCATCCAGTTTGCTGAGTAGAGTGTTGGAAGCAATTTTGTAGTTGACATCGCCGAAGTCGAGGATCGGTAGGATAGTCAGTTTTACTAGGGTAAGTTTGGTGGCGTGAGTGAAGGAGGCTTTGTTGCGGAATAGAAAGCCGACTCTTGATTTGATTTTCGATTGGAGATGTTTGATATGAGTCTGGAAGGAGAGTTGACAGTCTAGCCAGACACCTAGGTACTTATAGATGTCCACATATTCAAGGTTGGAACCATCCAGGGTGGTGATGCTGGTCAGGCGTGCGGGTGCAGGCAGCGAATGGTTGAAAAGCATGCATTTGGTTTTACTAGCGTTTAAGAGCAGTTGGAGGCCACGGAAGGAGTGTTGTATGGCATTGAAGCTCGTTTGGAGGTTAGATAGCACAGTGTCCAAGGACGGGCCGGAAGTATATAGAATGGTGTCGTCTGCGTAGAGGTGGATCAGGGAATTGCCACTTCACTCTGTTTGAGTGTCCATTTAATCAACTCTTCGAGTATCTCCTAAAAGTAAACGTGAAATGTGTTTTACTTGTACTCTAACTTAAAGGTTCTATTATCTCTTCAAATGCTATATCCATGCATGCATGCATGCATGCATGTATGTATGTATGCATGCATGTATGTACAGTGAGGCAAAAAATTATTTAGTCATCCACCAATTGTGCAAGTTCCCCCACTTAAAAAGATGAGAGAGGCCTGTAATTTTCATCATAGGTACACTTCAACTATGACAGACAAAATGAGAAGAAAAAAAATCCAGAAAATCACATTGTAGGATTTTTAATGAATTTATTTGCAAATGGTGGAAAATAAGTATTTGGTCACCTACAAACAAGCAAGATTTCTGGTTCTCACAGACCTGTAACTTCTTCTTTAAGAGGCTCCTCTGTCCTCCACTCGTTACCTGTATTAATAGCACTTGTTATCAGTATAAAAAACACCTGTCCACAACCTCAAACAGTCACACTCCAAACTCCACTATGGCCAAGACCAAAGAGCTGTCAAAGGACAGAAAAAAAGAATAGAAGAAAGGAAAGGAAGAAAGGAAGCCAAGAAAGGAGGAATGAAAAAGAGTACAGGACATTAGGGAAAGGGAACAAGGAAATGTGGAAAGAAAGCTAGGAAAATAAGAAAGGATCTAGAAAAGGAAGCTAGGGAAGGAGGAATGGTAGATGGGAAAGACAGAAAAGGAAGTTAGGAAAGGAAGAAAGGAAGCTAGGAAAGGATAGGCAGAAAGGGAGCTAAAAAATAAAATGAGGGGAGGACAGCAAGGAAAGGGAGAAATGGCTATTATAAAAGGAAAAGAGGAAAGAAAGCTAGGAAATTAGGAAAGGGATCTAGAAAAGGAAGCTAGTGAAGGTAAGGAAGCAAGAAAAGGAAATAATTAGAAAAGGATAGGAGAAGAGCTAGGAAAGCAAGAGAGTAAAAAGGGAGAAAGGAAAGCAAGCCAGGAAAGGAGGAAATTATTATAGAAAATGAGGAAAGGAAGCTAGGACACCAAACAGATGCATTTCTGAAAGTAAATTGCAATATTCATTTTTATCTTATTTCTATGAGAATTGAGGATTTCCTCATCTGGATTCCATATATTAAATTGTCACAAACTGATCAGTAAAACATATGTGAGGCCACACAAATGGGAGTCAACTCACAAATGTAATGCAAGTCACAAATATATATGACACAGGTCACAAATGTAATCTGTGAAGTCACAAATGTTGTCACACTCACAAAAACATATTTGACCACTTGTGTTTGCAAAGTAAGAAATATGTTGGTAAAATATGTTGTGTTTATCCAGAAAAAAAAACCTGTCTTGCATTTATTTGCTAATCATTTGTTTTTGTTAAATTATGACTCATTCCCTTTTGGATCAAGACATATGGTTGTGAAACTACACTGAACAGAATTATAAAATGCTACAATTTTAAAGACTTTACTGAGTTGCTGTTCATAAGGAAATCAGTCAATTTAAATAAATAAATTAGGCCATAATCAATGGATTGCACATTACTGGGAAAACAGATATGCCTCTGGTGGTCACAGACACCTTTAAAAAAAAGTAGGGGCATGGATATTTATAAAAATAAAAATAAATCAAAATGTGAAGTCTTTATCTGGTGTGACCACCATTTGCCTCATGCAGCACGACACATTTCCTTCACATAGAGTTGATCAGACTGTTGATTGTGGCCTGTGGAATGCTGTCCCACTCCTCTTCAATGGCTGTGCGTAGTTGCTGGATATTGGCGGGAACTGGAGCGCACTGTCGTACACGTCAATACAGAGCATCCAAAACATGCAGTATGCAGGCCATGGAAGATCTGGGACATGTCGGTGAGTATGTAGGCCATGGAAGATCTGGGACTTGTCTGTGAGTATGCAGGCCATGGAAGATCTGGGACATGTCTGTGAGTATGCAGGCCATGGAAGATCTGGGACATGTCTTTTAGTATGCAGGCCATGGAAGATCTGGGACATGTCTTTTAGTATGCAGGCCATGGAAGATCTGGGACTTGTCTTTTAGTATGCAGGCCATGGAAGATCTGGGACTTGTCTGTGAGTATGCAGGCCAAGGAAGATTTGGGACATGTCTTTTAGTATGCAGGCCATGGAAGATCTGGGAAATGTCTGTGAGTATGCAGGCCATGGAAGATCTGGGACATGTCTTTTAGTATGCAGGCCATGGAAGATCTGGGACTTGTCTGTGAGTATGCAGGCCATGGAAGATCTGGGACATGTCTTTTAGTATGCAGGCCATGGAAGATCTGGGACTTGTCTTTTAGTATGCAGGCCATGGAAGATCTGGGACTTGTCTGTGAGTATGCAGGCCATGGAAGATCTGGGAAATGTCTGAGTATGCAGGCCATGGAAGATCTGGGACATGTCTGTGAGTATGCAGGCCATGGAAGATCTGGGACATGTCTTTTAGTATGCAGGCCATGGAAGATCTGGGACTTGTCTGTGAGTATGCAGGCCATGGAAGATCTGGGACATGTCTTTTAGTATGCAGGCCATGGAAGATCTGGGACTTGTCTGTGAGTATGCAGGCCATGGAAGATCTGGGACATGTCTGTGAGTATGCAGGCCATGGAAGATCTGGGACTTGTCTGCGAGTATGCAGGCCATGGAAGATCTGGGACTTGTCTGCGAGTATGCAGGCCATGGAGGATCTGGGACATGTCGGTGAGTATGCAGGCCATTGAAGATCTGGGACATGTCTGTGAGTATGCAGGCCATGGAAGATCTGGGACATGTCTGTGAGTATGCAGGCCATGGATGATCTGGGACATGTCTGTGAGTATGCAGGCCATGGAAGATCTGGGACATGTCTTTTAGTATGCAGGCCATGGAAGATCTGGGACATGTCGGTGAGTATGCAGGCCATGGAAGATCTGGGACTTGTCTGTGAGTATGCAGGCCATGGAAGATCTGGGACATGTCGGTGAGTATGCAGGCCATGGAAGATCTGGGACATGTCTGTGAGTATGCAGGCCATGGAAGATCTGGGACATGTCGGTGAGTATGCAGGCCATGGAAGATCTGGGACATGTCTGTGAGTATGCAGGCCATGGAAGATCTGGGACATGTCTTTTAGTATGCAGGCCATGGAAGATCTGGGACATGTCGGTGAGTATGCAGGCCATGGAAGATCTGGGACTTGTCTGTGAGTATGCAGGCCATGGAAGATCTGGGACATGTCGGTGAGTATGCAGGCCATGGAAGATCTGGGACATGTCTGTGAGTATGCAGGCCATGGAAGATCTGGGACATGTCGGTGAGTATGCAGGCCATGGAAGATCTGGGACATGTCTGTGAGTATGCAAGCCATGGAAGATCTGGGACATGTCTGTGAGTATGCAGGCCATGGAAGATCTGGGACATGTCTGTGAGTATGCAGGCCATGGTAGATCTGGGACATGTCTGTGAGTATGCAGGCCATGGAAGATCTGGGACATGTCTGTTAGTATGCAGGCCATGGAGGATCTGGGACATGTCTGTTAGTATGCAGGCCATGAAAGATCTGGGACATGTCTGTTAGTATGCAGGCCATGAAAGATCTGGGACATGTCTGTGAGTATGCAGGCCATGGAAGATCTGGGACATGTCTGTTAGTATGCAGGCCATGGAGGATCTGGGACATGTCTATTAGTATGCAGGCCATGAAAGATCTGGGACATGTCTGTGAGTATGCAGGCCATGGAAGATCTGGGACATGTCTGTTAGTATGCAGGCCATGGAACAACTGGGACATGTTCAGCTCCCAGGAATGGTGTACTATCCTTGCGACATGGGGGCGTACATTATCAGGCTGAAACGTGATGATGGAGGAGGATGAATGGCATGACAATGGGCCTCAGGATCTCGTCATGGTATCGCTGTACATTCAATTTGCCATCAATAAAATGTAGTGGTCTTCGTTGTCCGTAGCTTACGCCTGCCCATACCATAACCCCACCACCATGGGGCACTCTGTTCACAACGTTGACATCAGCAAACTGCTTGCCCACACAAAGCCATACAGGCCGTCTGCCCGATACAGTTGAAACCGGGATTCAACCGTGAAGAGCACAGCGTACCAGTGGCCATTGAGGGTGAGCATTTGCCCACTGAAGTCGGTTAAAACACAGAATTGCAGTCAGGTCAAGACCGTGGTGAGGACGACGAACACACAGATGAGCTTCCCTTAAACGGTTTCTGCAGACATTCTTCAGTTGTGCAAACCAACAGTTTCATCATTCTCTAAAAATGTGAGAAATAAGCTTTTGGTGCGCATGGAAAATATCTGAGATCTTTATTTCAGATCATGAAATATGGGACCAAAACTTGATATGTTGCATTTAAATTTTTGTTCAGAGTATATGAGCATATTTACAGACAGTGATTATTTGAAAGTTGTATTCTGTATTTTTACAACACCTTCTTTGTTTGTGACTCACAACATATATTTACAACATTTCAGTAGAAATCTCCATAGATTGGCTCCCACTTCCCGCTTTACACCTTGACGCCAGGAGGGACAAGCACCCCTCTAGTGAAGGCAGAGTGAAAACACAGAAATTAACTTTAGTCTGTGAGTCATCTTTAATCAAAGATGTAGCTACGTGGCAAACATAGGCCTAATCTTCCAGCACATCAGAGGCCTGTCCCTGGTGGCTAATTTGTCCCTTGAGGACACAGACACACATAAGGCCTATAGGTTATACAAGCCCTGTGTGGACTGTGGCTCTCCATTACAGAATTCCCATTGAGAGGAAGACGACACCACCACCCTACTGTCGGCTGGAGAGAGGTTGACACCACCCTACGGTCAGCTGGAGAGAGGTTGACACCACCCTACGGTCAGCTGGAGAGAGTTTGACACCACCCTACGGTCAGCTGGAGAGAGGTTGACACCACCCTACGGTCAGCTGGAGAGAGGTTGACACCACCCTACGGTCAGCTGGAGAGAGGTTGACACCACCCTACGGTCAGCTGGAGAGAGGTTGACACCACCCTACGGTCAGCTGGAGAGAGGTTGACACCACCCTACGGTCAGCTGGAGAGAGGTTGACACCACCCTACAGTCAGCTGGAGAGAGGTTGACACCACCCTACGGTCAGCTGGAGAGAGGTTGACACCACCCTACAGTCAGCTGGAGAGAGGTTGACACCACCCTACGGTCAGCTGGAGAGAGGTTGACACCACCCTACGGTCAGCTGGAGAGAGGTTGACACCACCCTACGGTCAGCTGGAGAGATGTTGACACCACCCTACGGTCAGCTGGAGAGAGGTTGACACCACCCTACTGTCGGCTGGAGAGAGGTTGACACCACCCTACGATCAGCTGGAGAGAGGTTGACACCACCCTACGGTCAGCTGGAGAGAGGTTGACACCACCCTACTGTCGGCTGGAGAGAGGTTGACACCACCCTACGGTCAGCTGGAGAGAGGTTGACACCACCCTACGGTCAGCTGGAGAGAGGTTGACACCACCCTACTGTCGGCTGGAGAGAGGTTGACACCACCCTACTATCGGCTGGAGAGAGGTTGACACCACCCTACGGTCAGCTGGACAGGCATGTAGTAGTAGGCCTAGCAAAAGTATTGGATTAAAATCCATTTATATTCACATTTTAGTCATTTGGCAAACACAGACCAACATATCCAGACCAATATACAGGAGCAATTAAGTTTAAGTGCCTTGCTCAAGGGCACACTGACAGATTTTTCACCTAGTTGGCTTGTAGATTTCAAACTAGCGACCTTTCGGTTACTGGCCCAACACTCTTAACCGCCAGGCTACCTGTCACTTCGCTCCTTTGTCTCCCCATCCATCTTCCCAAGGCTTAAATTATTACATCTCTTATGATTCCGGGCACCATTGGACTAAGAGCCATTATGCCCAGCGTCTAAGCTCATTCCGTATAGGGTTCAAACCCGGGCAGCAGGTTTGGCTCCCTCTTTCAGACCAGGCAGCCAGCATTAAAATCCAGGCTTATCCTGGGAAAACTGGGTCACTGAACTTTCCCCCTATCCCTCGCTCTCTCACTGCTTCTGAGCCAGGCCATAGAAACATAAACCAACCGACCACACAACCCACAGTCAGTCATTGGTCATTTTATTTGCTTTTGCAAAAGCAGTAGCTACTCTTCCTGGGGTCCACACAAAACATGACCTAATACGGAACATTAATAGACAAGAACAGCTCAAGGACAGAACTACATCAATTAAAATATACATGTAAAAAAAGGCACATGTAGCCTAGATATCAATACAGACACGCAAACTATCTAGGTCAAATAGGAGAGAGGAGTTGTGCCATGAGGTGTTGATCTGTATTTTTAAACCAGGTTTTCTGTTCATTTGAGTAATACGAGATGGAATGTAGTTCAATGAAAGAATGGCTCTATATAATAGTGTATGCTTTCTTGAATTTGTTCAGGATTTGGGGACAGTGAAAAGATCCCTGGTGGCATAAGTGGGGGGGCCAGAGCTGTGTGTAAATTGACTATGCAAACCATTTGGGATTTATTTTTATTTTTTTATGAAGTGACACAGTCAGTCTCTCCTCAACTCTTAGCTAAGAGATACTGGCATGTATAGTATTTATATCATCCCTCAGATTACAATGAAGAGCAAGACGTGCCACTCTGTTCTGGTCCAGCTGCAGCTTAGCTAGGTCTTTCCTTGCAGCACTCGACCACACGACTGAACAATAATCAAGATAAAACAAAAATTGTCCTAAAAACCTAAAATGAGCTAAATAATAAATATAGCCCAAATGGAAAAAAATAAAATTGCACTTTTAACTTAGTGAATCACAATTGCACTTAGAATACATACAAATGTACGCACGCATTACTGTAAGTCGGTTTGGATAAATGACATATTTTAACATAGGCCTAGACCCTGAAAAACCACGGACGTATGCGGCAGGTGGGGAGTGAGCTGTGTGTGAGCGTGAGAGAATTGGTTCCAGTTTCTCTCCTTAATGCTTTAGGCCAAATACCGGCATCCCAGACCAGCAGCTAGCTAGACCAGTGGAATAAGCTAGTGGATGGCCAGAAGAATAAAACAGAGCCAAGCTCTGTGGCTAATAAGGAAATGCTGTACTCCTGAAGAAGCCTAGCCATGCTTTATTAAAGTATGGCTAGTAGACTGACAACATAGGACAAAGGACGAACTCACCCCCAATCAGAGAGCTCAGAGACTTTTTGACAACACCTAACTTCATGATCAATAGCCTTACCAAACCCCCCCCCCTTCACAGTCTGTGCTGTGAAGGTTCATAACCAACACTTCACATGTAGACACTATGTTAGAACACAGTGTGTGAATAGAGGTACAGAGCTCAGAAAATAAGGAAATGCTAAACTCCTGAGGAAGCCAAAGAAACCAATCCCCTGCTGCGTTTCTCATCTGCTTACCCTGCCACTCACAGACAACAGGCCGACATAACCTGCTGAGTTTCTCATCTGCTTACCCTGCCACTCACAGACAACAGGCCTACATAACCTGCTGCGTTTATCATCTGCTTACCCTGCCACTCACAGACAACAGGCCGACATAACCTGCTGAGTTTCTCATCTGCTTACCCTGCCACTCACAGACAACAGGCCGACATAACCTGCTGCGTTTCTCATCTGCTTACCCTGCCACTCACAGACAACAGGCCTACATAACCTGCTGAGTTTCTCATCTGCGTACCCTGCCACTCACAGACAACAGGCCTACATAACCTGCTGAGTTTCTCATCTGCGTACCCTGCCACTCACAGACAACAGGCCTACATAACCTGCTCAGAACTATACTGAACAAAAAAATATCAAATGCAACAATTTACGATTTTACTGTGTTTACAGTTCATAAACACACAAAAACATCCTCTCACTGTCAACTGCATTTATTTTCAGCAAACTTAGTGTAAATACACTGCTCAAAAAATAAAGGGAACACTAAAATAACACATCCTAGATCTGAATGAATGAAATATTCTTATTAAATACTTTTTTCTTTACATAGTTGAATGTGCTGACAACAAAATCACACAAAAATTATCAATGGAAATCAAATTTATCAACCCATGGAGGTCTGGATTTGGAGTCACACTCAAAATTAAAAGTGGAAAACAACACTACAGACTGATCCAACTTTGTTGTAATGTTCTTAAAACAAGTCAAAATTAGGCTCAGTATTGTGTGTGGCCTCCACATGCCTCTGACCTCCCTACAATGCCTGGGCATGCTCCTGATGAGGTGGCGGATGGTCTCCTGAGGGATCTCCTCCCAGAACTGGACTAAAGCATCCATGGATGGAGCGAGACATGATGTCCCAGATGTGCTAAATTGGATTCAGGTCTGGGGACCGGGCGGGCCAGTCCATAGCATCAATGCTTTCCTCTTGCAGGAACTGCTGACACACTCCAGCCACATGAGGTCTTGCATTGTCTTGCATTAGGAGGAACCCAGGGCCAACCGCACCAGCATATGGTCTCACAAGGGGTCTGAGGATCTCATCTCCGTACCTAATGGCAGTCAGGCTACCTCTGGCGAGCACATGGAGGGCTAAAGAAATGCCACCCCACACCATGACTGACCCACCGCCAAACCCGTCATGCTGGAGGATGTTGCAGGCAGCACAACGTTCTCCACGGCGTCTCCAGACTCTGTCACGTCTGTCACATGTGCTCAGTGTGAACCTGCTTTCATCTGTGAAGAGCACAGGGTGTCAGTGGCGAATTTGCCAATCTTGGTGTTCTCTGGCAAATGCCAAACGTCCTGCACGGTGTTGGGCTGTAAGCACAACCCCCACTTGTGGACGTCAGGCCCTCATACCACCCTCATGGAGTCTGTTTCTGACCGTTTGAGCAGACACATGCACATTTGTGGCCTGCTGGAGGTCATTTTGCAGGGCTCTGGCAGTGCTCCTCCTGCTCCTCCTTGCACAAAGGCGGAGGTAGCGGTCCTGCTGCTGGGTTGTTGCCCTCCTACGGCCTCATCCACGTCTCCTGATGTACTGGCCTGTCTCCTGGTAGCGCCTCCATGCTCTGAACACTTCACTGACAGACACAGCAAACCTTCTTGCCACAGCTCGCATTGATGTGCCATCCTGGATGAGCTGCACCATCCTGGATGAGCTGCCCTATCCTGGATGAGCTGCACTATCCTGGATGAGCTGCACTATCCTGGATGAGCTGCACTATCCTGGATGAGCTGCACTACCTGAGCCACTTGTGTGGGTTGTAGACTCCGTCTCATGCTACCATGAGAGTGAAAGCACCACCAGCATTTAAAAGTGACCAAAACATCAGCCAGGAAGCATAGGAACTGAGAACCACTCCTTTATTGGGGGTGTCTTGCTAATTGCCTATAATTTCCACCTGTTATCTATTCCATTTGCACAACAACATGTGAAATTTATTGTCAATCAGTGTTGCTTCCTAAGTGGACAGTTTGATTTCACAGAAGTGTGATTGACTTGAAGTTACATTGTGTTGTTTAAGTGTTCCCTTTATTTTTTTGAGCAGTGTATTTGTATGAACATAAGATTCAACAACTGAGTCATAAACTTAACAAGTTCCACAGACATGTGACTAACAGAAATTGAATAATGTGTCCCTGAATGAAGGGGGGGGGGTCAAAATCAAAAGTAACTGTCAATGCAGCTGGTGGCCACACCAGATACTAAGTACTGCAGTGCATCTCCTCCTCCTCATGGACTGCACCAGATTTGCCAGATCTTGCTGTGAGATGTCACCCCACTCTTCCACCAAAGCACCTGCAAGTACCCGAACATTTCTGGGGGGAATGGCCCTCACCCCCCGATTCAACAGGTCCCAGTCGTGATCAATGGGATTGAGATCCCATGGCAGAACACGGACATTCCTGTCTTGCAGGAAATCACGCACAGAACAAGCAGTATGGCTGGTATTGTTATGCTGGAGGGTCATGTGAGGATGAGCCTGCAGGGAGGGTACCACATGAGGGAAGAGGATGTCTTCCCTGTAACGCACAGCGTTGAGATTGCCTGGAATGACAACAAGCTCAGTCCGATGATGCTGTGAGACACTGCCACAGACCATGACGGACCCTCCACCTCCAAATCGATCCCGCTCCAGAGTATGGGCCTCGGAGTAACACTCATTCCTTCAATGAAAAAACGCGAATCCGACCGTCAGCCCTGGTGAGACAAAACCGCGACTCGTCAGTGAAGAGCACTTTTTGCCAGTCCTGTCTGGGTTTGTGCCCATAGGCGACAAGGTTGCTGGTGATGTCTGGTGAGGACCTGCCTAACAACAGGCCTACAAGTCCTCAGTCCAGCCTCTCTCAGCCTATTGCGGACAGTCTGACCACTGATGGAGGGATTGTGCGTTCCTGGTGTAACTCTGCCAGTTGTTGTTGCCATCCTGTACCTGTCCCGCAAGTGTAATGTTCGGATGTACTGATCCTGTGCACATGTTGTTACACGTTGTCTGCCACTGCGAGGACGATCAGCTGTCCGTCTTGTCTCCCTGTAGCGCTGTCTTAGGAGTCTCACAGTACGGACATCGTTATTTATTGCCCTGGCCACATCTGCAGTCCTCATGCCTCCTTGCAGCATGTCTAAAGCACGTTCACGCAGATGAGCAGGGATCCTGGGCATCTTTCTTTTGGAGTTTTTCCAGAGTCAGTAGAAAGGCCTCTTTAGTGTCCTAGGTTTTCATAGCTGTGAGCTGTAAGCTGTTAATGTCGTAACGACCATTCCACAGGGTCATGTTCCTTAATTGTTTATGGTTCATTGATCAAGCATGGGGAAACAGTGTTTAAATGCTTTACAATGAAGATCTGTGAAGTTATTTGGATTTTTATGAATTATCTTTGAAAGACAGGGTCCTGAAAAAGGGACGTTTCCTTTTTTGCTGAGTTTATAAGGAAATCAGTCAATTGAAATACAAATGTATTAGACCAAAACCTATGAATTTCACATGGTCAGTGGAGCAGCCATGGGTGGGCTTGGGAGGGCATCAGAATTCATTTGTTTTCCCACAAAAGGGCTTTATTACAGACAGAAATACTCCTCAGTTTCATCAGCTGTCCGTGTGGCTGGTCTCAGACGATCGATCCCGCAGGTGAAGAAGCCTGATGTGGAGGTTCTGGGCTTGCGTGGTTACACGTGGTCTGCGTTTGTGAGGCTGGTTGGACGTACTACCATATTCTGTAAAACAACGCTGGAGGCATCTTTTTATTGTCCCCAGCACAAGGTGCACCTGTGTAATGATCATGCTGTTTAATCAGCTTCTTGGTGGATGGAGTATATATATATATTTTTTTTAAACATTTTTTTATTTTTACCCTGTTTTCTCCCCAATTTCATGGTATCCAATTGTTTTAGTAGCTACTATCTTGTCTCATCGCTACAACTCCTGTACGGGCTCGGGAGAGACTTAGGTTGAAAGTAATGTGTCCTCTGATACACAACCCAACCAAGCCACACTGCTTCTTAACACAGCGCGCATTGAACCCGGAAGCCAGCCGCACCAATGTGTTGGAGGAAACACTGTGCACTTGGTTAGCGCGCACTGCGCCCGGCCCGCCACAGGAGTCGCTGGTGCGCGATGAGACGACGCTAGGCCAATTGTGCGTCGCCCCACGGACCTCCCGGGCGAGGCCGGTTACGACAGAGCCTGGGCGTGAACCCAGAGTCTCTGGTGGCGCTGCAGTACAGCGCCCTTAAGCACTGCGCCACCCGGGAGGCCCTGGATGGATTATTTTGGCAAAAGGAGAAATGCTCACCAGCAGGGATGTAAACAAATTTGTGGAAAAAAATGGCAGGAAAAACAATTCCTGTGATTTTTTATTTCAGCTCATGAAACCAACACTTTACATGTTGCGTTCATATTTTTGTTCAGTATAAAATAATTTAGACCTTAAAGACCTGCTTCCAATCCAAACAACAAATATCCTCACTGAACTTCTGACCTCCCGAAACAAAAAGCATGGGACAAGGGCAGTAAAAGACAGCGGTCAAGTGTGATTACTGCCTCATTATTCAAATACAGGAATGCTGTTGTAATGTGCAGTAACCTATTCCTTGGAATAAACACTCATTAATGCATGTTTTATAACATCTTAACCAATGGCATTGATAGTGACACGCAGGAGACATCATTTAGAAAGAGAAGCACAGCTATCTCACAGACACAGCTGACATAACAACAGTGACGCACTGTAGCCCACAACAAACACATTCTTATTGGGACGGGCAGATATCACCACCCCGCCACGCCTTCTGATTCTCTCCCCATTATACTGGTGTAATCTGCACAGTTAGCAAATTATGATATGACAAGCATAGTGGCGAACAATACGGGCGCTGTATGAGGGACTTCATTTCCTTAGGGTAGAAGAAATGCTTAGTGTGTGTATCAAGAAAACACAGGGTAAACGCTGTAGGCTGTTACAGTACATTACACTGGTTCAATAGGTAGAAGGAGCCTCCCTGAAGATAAACAAAGTTGGGGCTTGTGTCCAACAGTTTTAATAAGGAAACTAGAGGAAAACAGAACATTCCCGGCCCAAACAGGATGGCCACTGCAGACGGTTCTGCACGGTCCGATTGTGAACACATCCAGCTGAAGGTCTGACCAGGCTTTTCTCCTCTACCTCTTCCTTTACAGGATCAGTCTTAAACAATGGGTCACACACACACACAGGAAGTCAGGACCACTGCATTCCAGACCATGCCTACCCAGCTGTGCCACTCACACTTCACATTCATTCACAATGACCACGGTGAAAATGATTCCATTCCTGAAAGCATAGTGCGGCAAACGTCCTTAAGCTAAACATTTCAGGATGTGGGCTACATTTGATACGGTCATCTTCTACATATCTTATATTCTGTATAGTTAATGGTTACTGTCTTAACAAATACTTTGAAGTCTTCATATTGTAGGCCTTCAAATTCCTCTTTATCCAATGAATTGCCATCCTATACTCTAAATACTTTGACAAACAACTAACTGCATGGCAAAAAGATTGTTAAGTCACCTACTCTGGTTGAAGTCAAGGTTACACTAAGCAGGCATAATCAAATCTGTGTTGTTTGAATGTTAGTGAATTTTGAATGGTCGCCACTGCCTCCCACAATACAATTCCACAATATTGTGGTTAATATATAACAACAAGTAGGAGGAGTGAAAGGTTTATTTGTGGTGCACTTGCAACAAAGGAAAGACTTTCTAGCAGATTATAAACGGCTAATGTGATGCTCCATTAGCCGTTAAAGGTTAGGTACTGTTTGGCGTAGCACAGAGAATTTGACCAAACTTAACTTGGCGATACTTCCTCAATTCCCAACGTCTTTTAAATGTCCAGGTCTAGTTGCAAGGGGCTCGTTTAAATGTAGAAAATGCCCCATTATCAAAATTAAAATCATGTTATGCTGCATGAAGTAATCCAACATTGTGTATGCCGTCATCTTGTCTATTTCAAATCTTATTTCATTGATGGAGACAGGTGAGTGTAATGGACAGATTTCAAGAGAAAGGAAAGTCTAGCCGGAACACTTTACGACTAAGCAGGCAGGACAAATTTGTTGAGGCCACCGGAACAATGGAATTTGATAGCACATCGGTAGAAGATGAGCGCACAGACTCAGATGAAGGAAGGATGGTGGAATATTAAATCTGATGTCGGTGGAATTAAGGAACAATTGACCTCTGTTCAAAAGAACAGTTAAAGAAGCTAAAGTTGGGATGGGAAGAAATATGCCTAGTGTGAAGAATACCTCATATCTGGTGGGAGTCCAGTTTCTGGGACAATTGGGGCCCAAATTGTGAAATGGATTGGAAGTATCCAAGATGATGGTGGGGAGAGGTGTGGGTAAAGTAGAGTCGGTGAGTCACGAGGAGTGGGCTGGTCTTGACTTTTTCTGTTTCTGCTGAACACAGGCGAATGACCCGACATTAAATGACCATGCTGCATTGTGCTTGAGCTAAGGAGAAGAGCACCTGTCAATGGAGTCATTGCTGGAGTCTCGGAAGAAGTGGTCATCGAGGAGCTGAAGAGTATTCCTGGTGTGGTTGATGCACGGAGGATGAATCGTTGGGTCAGTGGAAAGGAAAAGAAGAGCTTGTCTATTCTTGTGGTTTTTTATGTGGAGTCCCTCCCGACCACAGTGAAGCTGGGGTGTGTACTTTCCTGTAAGAGCTTTTACTTCCAGGCCGTTATAGTGTAAACGGTGTAACATTTTTGGACACGTAGAGAGTGTCTACAGGCGGAGGAAGCCGAGATGCAGAAGTTGTGGGAAAAAGGTGATGGTGAATGTTATGAAGAAGCAGTGAAGTGTTACAACTGTGGTGTAAAGCATGTAGGTACATCTTTGGAGTGCCCGACAAGGACAAAACAGAATGAGGTTGCCAAAGTCAGGGCCGTCCACTGCATTTCATATACAGAAGCTGTCAAAGGGGTGGCCGGAACAAAAGGTACTCTTGAGGACTCCATGGTGTTGGCAAGTCCTTAAATGCAGGTTACAGAGTTGGCTTCCCTCCAGGAGGATGCAGGGATGTTACATGTAAAGAAGGTGGACTTTGTGATTTGTATGGCAATGGTGATCAATGGCACGGCTAAAGTGTAAGGGAGGTCCAGGAAGATGGACAATATTGTGGATGCGGCTGAGCGGGTCCTTGGAATAAAAGTTCTCAGGGAAGGAGTTATACGAGGCACTGTCATGAGCAGTGATACCCTAAGGCCCCAGAGCTTGGGGAGGGAGCTATGGAAGAAATGAGGTAGTACTAGGATATAGGTTTTGATAACTCCACAGAAGAAGACATACGGCCCTTTGGGGTGGACACCCACCTGTCTCAATCAATGAGAGAAGATTTGAAATAGTCAAGATGGCGGCGTACACGTGGTTGGATTACTTCATGGAGCAAAACATTTATTTAATTTAAAACTAGACATGGATGTTTAGAAGACATTGCTTTTCTTCCAAGTTGGTAATTGAGGAAGTATTGACAAGTTAAGATTGGTCAAATTGTCTGTGCTACCCCAGTGGTATCTAATAACGCCCATCTGCCAGCTGTAACAGAGTAATGGTCTGAATAGGTAATATTTTGAAGAGCTAGTAATGGTCTGAATAGGTAATATTTTGAATAGCTAGAAGATTAAGATCACTTTAGATACAACCGAAATTGTACTCCCGCTTTTAACCAAACCCCTGCGAAAGACACACATACAGGTTTTGGAGGAGTGGCTGGGCTGCCACTGGGCATCGTGGAAGCTATTGTTTAGAGTGGTTAAGTGCCTTGCTCAAGGGTCAAACATCAGGAAATGGCATCTAGGATTTGATAACGGCAACCTTCTGGTTACCAGCTCACTGCCGCAAGATTTATTTTCCTGTCGTACCCGGGATTCGAACTGGCAACTCTTCGGTTGCTGCAAACAACTACGCTACCTGCCGCCCCTAACAACTTAACACAATTAACTCTATTGCAGGGTCCCAAAACAGCAAAATTGCATAATTGAGTTCCTTAAATAATACCCAATGTAAATGTTTTCAGGGCTAAAATCTAATTAAACTTGAATATGCATCGCTTTCCCTTGCCCTGGCTGACCGACTGCGCCGGGCCTTGTCTGTTGTGTGGAACCCGACTGAATCGTTCGGGGATATTCTACCACACCATAAATAGGACACTAACAAACAGGAACGCAACATTGTAACAAAGCCACCCAATGACCAAGGGTGACGGACTGCGTAATTATGTTTATCAAAACAGAACATGAGAGGGATTAGGCTATCTGTTAAGTATTTCGCGATATGATATTCTGGCCAGGTGCCTTCCACGGCTCCAAGCAAAGGTATTCACCAGCACTTGAGCGACAGGTTTTAGTGTAAAAAAAATAATTAAAAAAACGAGTATGCTTTCTAGTGTATCATTGGGTCAATTGGAATACCCTGCGTCGTTACAATGTAATGCGCGTGTGTTATTGTAATGTAACAATGTATCAAAATAGCAGAGCAATTAACAACATGCTACTATTGCTGCAGTTACCTTGTAGACATCTCCGTATGTGCCACTTCCTATCCGCTGAATTAGCTCGAAATCCTCCTGCGGATTGCGCCTGGATAGGTCAACGCTGGAATTCATCTTTAGAACTCCGATGTATGGTTCCCGAATGGTATGGTTGAACGAGAGCAATATTACAAATCGAAAACAACCATACAGCGTCAGAAAATAACAGCAAGCCTCCACCAAAACTTCAACATGGCTTCCACTGCGCAATGGGCATGCGCATCAATGTGTAGTTTTAAATTCTCTATATAAAAAAACGCAGACTGGGAGAAAGTGTGCAGCAGCTTACAATGGTGTCAGATGGCTGGCTGACAATAAAGACCAAGTGAGAGATAAAGATTGAATGAAACAGGCTCTGGCCCCAAGAAAAGGATATGGGACCCAAACTACAAACGACTTGGCTTCTATAACAATAAAACGTTGGAGTAGGCTTTGTGGTTAACCCTTTAGCCTCAGTTATTTCTCACTGCCTTTATGGCAGAACGTTTAACAAAGATTTAGACAGGAGACCTATACGATCTGTACACAAAACTGTTTGGCTTTTAATTCACGGTTGCATTTTTCTGAGCCCCCATGATAGAGTATTTAAAGGTATTGTTCAACGGCGTTGCCAAGTCAATCACTACTCCTATGCTCAATTGACGATTGATAATAGCAAAGTTTATACATTGGTTTTGGTGACAAGAGTGACAAGAGGCCTGGAGTGAAGGGTTGATGAGCAGGGATGTTAATTAGCGTTAGTCCACTACAGCGTACTGCCATTCATTCCTTGGTGGTGTGTGCGTACAGGCTGTGTTGTCACTATACTAGTCTCATGTTGCAGCAGAGACAGTGCTCAGTCACGTGTTGGGTTAGGGAAGGGTGGGGTGAAATTACTAAATTAATCATTTGACCAAATATTTAGGAATAGGTCATCATTTCATGGAGCCTGTGAAAGAAGAAACCACATGGACAAAGTGTCCAAGTCAAACAAATTTGTATAGGAGGTTTCATGACGTTTGTATCGAAACCAAAGTAGGTTATTTTTCAAGATTGTTCTATACATCCTTTGGGGTCTCTATAAGCTTCAATATTAGGTCCTTAACGTGCATCCTTGTAGCTGTGTGAGCTAATATAGTCTAAATGTTTGCGTTGGTGTAAATTAATCCAATGGCCATGGGGAAAGTTGAGCCAATTGCAAGTTGAGAAAATGGAAATGTTTTCTTCCCAGGTGTAATACAAGGCATTATTGCTGGGGTATATAGTAACAACAGGGCCTGGTCTAAGTTAAGTGTTTTAAAGGGTACAGTGTTTATTAGATGTTAAGCCGGTGTTAAAAGATACTTAAAAGTATTAAAAGACAGAAAAGTGATTGTGTTTTGGAAATAAAGATAGACATGGTTTTAAAAAGGTAGGAATAATATATCATTCAGTACAGAAATGTGTAGGTGGGTTAACTTACCCTGTCCCGCGGCTCAACTTACTCCATACCCAGGGTAAGTTGTGCCAAGAGACCACTTTTTTTGGACAAGCTATGTTTTCAAAACTGTAACGGTTACATGAATTCTAATTATTTCCAGGGATACATAACATCCTGAAATATGTGTAGCTGTCGTTCGTAATTAGTCATTAGACAGACAGTGCCTAGTGAGTCTGATGCACTATTGTAAAGTGACTGTTCCACTGGATGTCATAAGGTGAATGCACCAATTTGTAAGTCGCTCTGGATAAGAGCGTCTGCTAAATGACTTAAATGTAAATGTAAATGTCTGCACGCCACTTGTAAAGTTTTCCATTTTTTTTAAATAAAAAGTAAATAAATTAGATTTTTCCCCTACTGATCTACAAAAGCTACTAAATATTTTCAAAGTGAAAGAAAATCATAGGCCATTTTCCAAATGAGTTACAAATTAAAAACTAAGATGTCTTGATTGTGTAAGTCTCCACCCCACTGAGGTAATACTTGGTGGAAGCACATTTGGCAGCCATTGCAGTTGTGAATCATTCTTAATAACTTTGCACAACTCTTAGGAAAACATAATGTTTATCCACTGTTTTTGTCAAAATTGCTCAAGTTCAGTAAATTTGGTTGGGAATCATTAATGGACAGCAAAATTCAAACCTTGTCACTGATTTTCAAGCAGAATTAAGTCAGGACTGAGACTGGACCATTCAGGAACACCTCTTGGAAAGCCATTCTGGTGTCTTTCGCATTAACATATGTGTAATAAAATAATAAAACTCTGTCCCAGGGTTGGGTTTTCAGAAGATTAAGACAAGGTTCTCTAACTTTTTTATCTGGGCTTTGCTCCTTTCATATTATTTTGATCCGGACAAACTGGCCAGTCCTTGCCGTTGACAAGCATACTCATAGCATGATGCTGCCACCATAAATACTTGAAAATACAGAGGATCAACAACATTGCCTTCGCTCCACATTACTGGCCTGCATGACAAAAGGAAAAGAAGGAAGTGTGTTAAGAATTCACTCCAAATCATCCATTACGTTGTGACAAGAACTTTAAGTAATATGGAAAGACAACACAGCAAAGAAATGAACTTTTTGGCCTAAATTTAAAACTACAGGTTTGAGTCAAATCCAATGCAACGCAACCCTCTGTATTTTCAAGTATTGTGGTGGCATCATGCTATGGGTTTGCTTGTCACCAGCAGGAACTGGGGAGTTTAAGGTTCAAATGAAATAAGAAAGGAGCAAAGCCCAGGTAAAAAGTTAGAGGAAAACCCAGTCTGTCTTCTGAAAACCTTACCCTGGGATAGTTACATTTTTCAGCTGGACAATTACACAAATGGTCATGTCAAAGACACACCAGAATGTCTTTTCAAAAGGTGTATAAAAAATGTGAAGACTGTGCAAGGGTTGTGTAGACTTTCACTAGGCAGTGTAGATAATGACCACATAATATCACCAATACTGACCTCTATAGTGGCGCTCAATAAGTTCTTATACTTAGAAAGTATTGTAAATATAGGGGTCAGACAGCCATGTTGATACACAGAAGAGTGAGAGAATGTCTGTGTGGGTTGTCACTACTTATCAAAGCCATAAAGTCATAAACCCGCCTACAATTTATATTCTTAAAATTTGATTTGAAACCTAACCCTAACCTTAACACTGCTAACCTTATGCCTAACCTTAAATTATGAACAAAAAGCCCATTTTGACTTAGTGGCTGTGGTAACTAGCGGAATCCTCTATCTAGCCAACTTGGTCTTGTAATGAAGTGCTATGCAAGAATTATGACAGACCACGCAGGTGTCAACTGTTCCAATTGGAACATAGGCTGCTGTAGCTATTGTGTTACAAGTATTTATACAATGGGTGAGTCTAATCCTGAATGCTGATTGGTTACAACCGCATTCCAGCCGGTGTCTATTCAAGTTACCACCGGCCAAATCTATGACGTTAAAATGCCTATTTACTCTGTTCCATCTGACTGCACAATCCCCTGTCTCATCAGGCAAGCAATTTATACATTTGATCTCTACTCTAAAAAGCATCTAGACATTATCTCACATTTCTTTTAGACTAACATTAGTTTTCAACAGCTGAGATTTGTGTAAACCTTGCTGTCTGTATCTTCGTCATAGCAACAATGTTTCAATATTCAAATTCTATCTCCACCTGTCCCATAGTAATGAACGTGTCGGGAGACGGTACGAGACAGACAGGAAACGTTTCTCAACTAGTCGAAATCATGAATCAGCTGGCATCATTTTTATGGATATATACAAAGAATGTCAATAGAAAAAAGGTCAACCGAAAGGAAATGAAGCTGGTTTACAGTCTTTCCAGCTGTAGTTTGAAGTGATTTTGTTAGCTGGGTTGTTGGCTAGTTCCTCTGAACAACAGTGTTCTGATGAGTGAGCACATTTTCTATGCCAGGCGAAAACGAGCCTCATTAGCTCATTGTTATGGATGTACCCAAATAAATGTCTCTAGAAAAGGGCTTAAACAAATGCAGCTACTTTGCTGTTATTCTGGCTGCCAGTATGGCAATCGAACGTTTAGAACGAACGAAGTCCATAGATACAGAACAAAGATAATAAATGACTGGGTCGTGTCTCCGGCAACCGAACCGATAGAACGAACGACCAGCCGGCTTGGGTTGCAAGGACTAAGTCTTGAGGAAGAATGACATAGTATGAATAAATTCATCAAAATAATGTTTTTAATGAAACTACAGTGCCTTTGGAAAGTATTCAGACCCCTTGACTTTTTCCACAGTTTATGTTACAGCCCTATTCTAAAATGTTTAAATTATATATTTTTCGCCTCATCAATCTACACACAATACCCCATAATGACAAAACAAAAACAGGCTTTTAGAAATGTTTGCTAATTTATTACAAATATAAAACTGAAATATGACATTTACATAAGTATTCTGACCCTTTACTCAATACTTTGTTGAAGCACATTGGCAGAGATTACAGCCTCGAGTCTTCTTGGGTATGATGCTACAAGCTTGGCACACTTGGGGAGTTTCTCCTATTCTTCTCTGCAGATCCTCTCAAGCTCTGTCAGGTTGGATGGGGAGCGTTGCTGCACAGCTATTTTCAGATCTCTCCAGAGATGTTCACAAGTGGCGCAGTGGTCTAAGGCACTGCATCTCAGTGCTAGAGGCGTCACTACAGACCCTGGTTCAATGCCAGACCTTGGTTCAACTGGCCGTGTCTGGGAGTCCCATAGTGCGGAGCACAATTGGCCCAGTGTCCCCGGGTTAGGGTTTGGCTGGGGTAGGCCATCAGTGTAAATAAGAATTTGTTCTTAACTGACTTGCCTAGTTAAATAAATAAAAACTGTTTGATCAGTTTCATGTCCGAGCTCTGGCTGGGCCACTCAAGGACATTCCGAGACTTGCCCCGAAGCCACTCCTACGTTGTCTTGGCTTTGTGCTTAGGGTCGTTGTCTTGTTGGAAGGTGAACCTTCGCCCCCAGTCTGAGGTCCTGAGCGCTCTGGAGAAGGTTTTCATCAAGGATCTCTCTGTAGTTTGCTCCGTTCATCTTTCCCTTGATCCTGACTAGTCTCCCAGTCCCTGCCGCTGAAAAACAGCCTGATGCTCCAACCACCATGCTTAAACGTAGGGATGGTGCCAGGGTTCCTCCAGACGTGATGCTTGGTATTCAGGCAAAATAGTTCAATCTTGGTTTCATCAGACAAGAGAATCTTGTTTCTCATGGTCTGAGAGTCTTTAGGTGCCTTTTGGCAAACTCCAAGCGGGCTGTTCTGTGCCTTTTACTGAGGAGTGGCATTCATCTTACCATAAAGGCCTGATTGGTGGAGTGCTGCAGAGATTGTTGTACTTCTGGAAGGTTCTCTAATCTCCACAGAGGAACTTTAGAGCTCTGTCAGAGTGACCATCAGGTTCTTGGTCACCTCCCTGACCAAGGCCCTTCTCACCAGATTGCTCAGTTTGGGCAGGTGGCTATCTCTAGGAAAGAGTCTTGGTGGTTCCATACTTCTTCCATTTAAGAATGATGGAGGACACTGTGTTCTTGGGGACCTTCAATGCTGCAGAAATGTTTTGGTAACCTTCCCAGATCTGTGCCTCGACACAATCCTGTCTCGGCGCTCTACGGACAATTCCTTCAACTTCATGGCTTGGCTTTTGCTCTGACATGCACTGTCAACTGTGGGACCTTATATAGAAAGGTGTGTGCCTTTCCAAATCATGCCGCCCCAGAATTAGTGTCACTACTTCGAACTTAGTAAGCCTCCATCTTCCTTTCAATGAAAGCAAGTCTGCATCGTCTAACACGGTGGGAAGCTCCACCAATAGGGCAACAGGACGCAAGTAGACTTGATCTTTGACCTCCGCAGTCCAGATCCTTCCATCTGCACCTGGTATTGTCTTCACTATCCATCCAATGGGCCATGAAGCTCGTGGTAGCTAAGGATCCACTATCATGGCTACTTTCAGTGGTGATTTTAGCATGTCAATCTTGGTGGGGCAAAAAAGATTTATGTGGGATGCATGCCAGCAAAGCCACCACACAACACAACATTAAACAATACATTAACTGCACTATAACGGTGACAAACAGTGCCCACAAACTGTTAGGGCTTACATACTGTAAAGCTGTCCCAACAGCAGAGTCCCAACATCAGTCCCAACACCTTACAACTGCTCCACCTGGCATCAGCAGAGCCTTGTCTGGCAGCAAACAGTTCATTCAGCCTCATTTACTGCTTTAAAAAAACATAGCTGATATAGCTGACTTGCTTAAACAAATGGGGTTTCTACTGACAATTGAGATGTACAAACTATGGTGTAAGGGGACGACAAGGGGATAAGAGGCCATCTGTAATTTCGATTAAGACATTAATGAGCGAGCTAGGGCGGATGTTGTCAATATAACTATTTGTTCAGCACTTTTGAAATGTACAACGACATAATTCAGAACATGGGCCATTTTTACAGTGTTCTTCCTGTACACCCAGTCAGAACTGTAGAATAAATAAAGGGGGCATATAAGCAGAAAATATTTGATGATTACAAATTAAATCAAATCAAAGTTTATTTGTCACGTGCGCCGAATACAACAGTGAAATGCTTACTTACAGCCTCCAACCAATAGTGCAAAAAAGGTATTAGGTGAACAATAGATAGGCAAAGAAATAAAACAACAGTAAAAAGACAGGCTATATACTGTAGCGAGGCTTTAAAAGTAACGAGGCTTCATACAGACACCGGTTAGTCAGGCTGATTGAGGTAGTATGTACAGTGGGGAGAACAAGTATTTGATACACTGCCGATTTTGCAGGTTTTCCTACTTACACAGCATGTAGAGGTCTGTAATTTTTATCATAGGTACACTTCAACTGTGAGCGACGGAATCTAAAACAAAAATCCAGAAAATCACATCGTATGTTTTTTCAGTAATTAATTAGCATTTTACTGCATGACAAAAGTATTTGATCACCTACCAACCAGTAAGAATTCTGTCTCTCACAGACCTGTTAGTTTTTCTTTAAGAAGCCCTCCTGTTCTCCGCTCATTACCTGTATTAACTGCACCTGTTTGAACTCGTTACCTTAATAAAAGACACCTGTCCACACACTCAATCAAACAGACTCCAACCTCTCCACAATGGCCAAGACCAGAGAGCTGTGTGTGACGACCCTCCCACTCTGTCTGCCATATTCTCTCTTTGTTCTTATTTCCTTATTAGGATGCCGGTGGGCGGAGTTGGGAGGGTCGTCAGCTAAATGGGAAACACCTGGGCCAGGTGTGTCCGAGGATAAAGAGACCTCTTCCACATTCATGGAAAAGACACTCCATGCAGACACCTTTCTGATTTTGTTGTGTTTCTTGGTGGCCTTTTGGTTGTTTACTTTGGCACCTTTCAACACCCTGCATTATCACATTCATGCAAAACACTCACTTACACTACTGATTACTGATTACACACACCATTGTATATTATACTTAGTTACTTATTTAATAAATATATGTTTTGTTAGTCCTTATCTCCATGTGGTCTCCCTTTTGTTACGGACTTTGAGCCGGTTCGTGACGTGTAAGGACATCAGGGGTAAATTGTAGACCTGCACAAGGCTGGGATGGGCTACAGGACAATAGGCAAGCAGCTTGGTGAGAAGGCAACAACTGTTGGCGCAATTATTAGAAATTTAAGAAGTTCAAGATGCCGGTCAATCACCCTCGGTCTGGGGCTCCATGCAAGATCTCACCTCGTGGGGCATCAATGAAGAGGAATAGCCTTGTGTAGGACTGTCTGTCACTGAGGCTGCTTGCCAACACACCCCATAAATGCTTTTACGGTTTTTAATTAGTTTATTATCATTTATTTATTTATTTAAGTCTACAAATGCAAGGAAAGCTTTGATTTTACTTTAATGTCTGCCTGCCTCACTGAACCAAACAGAAGAATAAATATCCTCTCATTTTATACCTAATAGCTGGAGTGGTTTATTTCCGCTGAATACTCTGGACGGGAATCCAGCCTTTAATTTCATGGATGGTTGTTCAACAGTAGGGAAGAGATTAACCGTGCTCCTATGTCAACACACCCGTGAGAAAAAAAGTTGGAGGGGTAAAAAGGTGAAAGTCAAACTCAGTCAATATTGATTAAAGACAGACAGCTAAGAAAGCTTTATTGAAGCTTCACTCCTATTGATGTACTTGCTCTTACTTTACAGAAGGCCTTTGATACATCGGGCTCTGCTGAGAGCATATGAACAAATCAACACCCACTGAATGAGAAGCCAAATATACCTGTGTTAATGAATCTTCATAAGTGCACCATGTTCTGAGATGTCCATGTCCCCGTATCGACTAATGAAGCGGACTGGGAGGGGAAGGGAGACTTCTCTGCACAATGTCTCTGACCATGTTGCAGCATCATGTTAATCATGAGCCTCAATAGGTAGACTATTTTAATGCACTGTGTTGAAGTGTTTGTTCTGTGTTTCAACTATGATATCACTAAAGAAATGATGAAAAACACATATAGGTTATGATAATGACAGGAAACATGGTTGCTATTAAAAATAATTATAATAAATATTTATATTATAATAAGTAGTAGTGGTGTTATCATGACTCTCGTGCCACAGGGACTTCTATTAGTAGCGACGCACTGCTGAGCTGACAGAATGATTGACACTTCATCGCGCGCTCTGTGCGCAGCACCTGTTTAAATCCCGCAAAACTGGAAATCCGAAGCACAGCACACAGAGAGTCGGCCGCGCACAGGTTACAGATATACACACCTCATCCCACATTTATAGGATATACTGAAGTAAGCGAGTCGACGAAGTGGGAGAGCAGGAACACGAGTCAGGTTATTCTTGTGCCTGCACCCAGCCGGAGATGCCAGGACTTTACAGCCTTTTCGGCATCATGTAGGACAGGATGAAGCCCTGCACACCCGTGTTGATTAGGAGGAGTGAAGTGGACGGAGTGACAGATGCTTTCTTGACCAACTCTTCAAATGTTGATGACCGAAGGATGGAGAAACAGACCTTGGTGACAGCTATCAGTTTGTCCATGAGCCTGGCGTCACTGGTGCTTCTCATCACCGCTATCATGACTGACCACTGGTACGAGACGGACACCACACGGCACAGGCAGAACTGCGACCAGTTCGGTCCGGACGCCAACGAACACAAGAACCGGTTGATGCCCATCTATCACCTGCCCCTGATGGACAGCAGCAATCCTCGGAGGAACCAGGCGCTGCTCCGGGCGATCCACGTCGGGAGTAGAGAGGAGCTCCTGGAAAATTGGAGGTCCATTTTGGGAATGGGAATTTTAGAAACGGAATGCGGGCGCCCCATTTTCTCCACTTACTCTGGACTTTGGAGGAAATGTTATTATCTAGGAAAGGACAAGGACATCGACAACCTCATATCCAAGGGTAAGAGATGCGGTGGGGAATTTGACCCGGGGCCCAGTGCGGTGCAGTGAAACCGCATCCCTTGGAGATATTACTTAACATCCGTCCCAATATACAGGCCTATAACTTTCCTGAAAGAAATAGTAGGCCTTTTTGTAAATGCATGCAATGCTGTTCAATGGTCATTTCAATTAATGATATATCCATTGATCCTTGAAAAAAACTCATGAGTTTAGTAGGCTACAACTGACTTAAACCCATTATAACCCAAAATGTAGTTGTTTTTGTTGTAATTTCAGTGTTTGTAAACAAACGATGTATAGCTCCAAAACATGTTTTAAAATATCATGTTGTCCTCTGAGATTCTGTGTGGGTCTAGCCCATCTGTAAGCCATGGTTGTGTATATTTGTGTCCATAACAAATCTATTAATTTGGATAACCACTATGGCCTAGGTGTGTAGACAGGTTGCATGCGTGGTAGTGTGTCCACCATACAGACCTCAGAGAAGCTCTCTGATCTGATCAGTTTCAGACTGCATCTGTCAGAAATCAAGGTCATTACATTTGACCTGACACCAAAGCCATTCTAGGAAGTGTTGGATGTGTTCAATATACATTATATTTCTATGATCCATATCATTTGCATGAGGATAGAACATGATATCAATATGAACACATGTGAATAGATTAATGGACGCCTTCTGTACATAACATGCTGTGAACTCAATCAATTAGAAACTTGCTCAAAAGCTCGAAATCGTGGAGTTGAGTTTGGTCAGCTAGGGTTCTCAAATAAAAAATGAGTATACCAATTAATATAGTGACAATGGCAATGTCAGTAGGCCAACTTTTTGTAATATTGGTATATAGTTTGTGGAAGGGGAGCAGTTCAGATCCCTGCCATACTTAATGGCACAATTCTACTGAATTACAGTTAATATAAGGAAATCAGTCAATTGAAATAAGGCCCTAATCTATGGATTTCACATGACTGGGCAAAGGTGCAGCCATGGGTGGGCCTGGGAGGGCACAAACCCTCACCACTTGGGAGCCAGGCCCAGCCAATCAGAAATAGCTTTCTCACAAAGGGATATATTACAGACAGAAATACCCCTAATTTTCATCAGCAGTCCGGGTAGCTGTCTCAGACGATCCCGCAGGTGAAGAAGCCTGATGTGGAGGTCCTGGGCAGGCGTGGTTACACGTGATCTGCGGTTGTGAGTCTGGTTGGACGTACTGCCAAATTCAATCAAATGATGTTGGAGGCAGCGTATGATAAAGAAAATAGCATTCAATTCTCTGGCAATAGCTCAGGTGGACTATCTTGCAGTCAGCAAGTGAATAGCACTTTTTCTCAACACTTGAGACATTGGCGGCATTGTGTTGTGTTACAAAAGCTGCACATTTTTTTCTGACCTTTTATTGTCCCCAGCATAAGGTGAACCTGTTTAATGATCATGCTGTTTAATCAGCTTCTTGATTTGCCACACCTGTCAGGTGGATGGATTATCTTGGCAAAGATTAAATGCTCACTAACAGGGACATAAACAAATTTGTGCACAAAATTTGAGAGAAATAAGCTTTTTGTGCATATGGAACATTTCTAGGATCAGTTATTTCAGATCATGTCAAATGGGACCAACACTTGACATGTTGCGTTTATATTGTTGTTCAGTACACATCACTCCAAAACATGTTAGTTATCACAGATGTAGTAGACCTATTTGGGTTGGTGCGGCATTTCCACGTTTGGCTTTTACTAGTCTAGAGGAAGTAAAATCTGCCATCTTGTGGGTAAAATTCTAACTTACAGCCTCTAAAACCCTATTATGAAGTCTGTTCACATGATATGTAGGTCTGAATATCAAAGTAAACCTTATCGTGTACGTGACTATACCATAGCAACAAATTATAGAGTTAAGATGCTAGAATAAATCATGGCATTAAAGTGAAAGTAGACCACCTTGGGCTTTATAAAGTCTAGAAACAGGGGAGTCTACTTAATAAATGAGTACAGCTTTTCTCAAGACAACTGTCCTTGAGAAACACTTGCCCTTTTCTATATTTTGGCCTTAACCTGATACACATTATGTTCACACAAGTTATTGTCTCTGTGCAGGTATAGCTCAGCGATGCACCATCATCAAGTACCATTTCTCCCAGCCCATACGGCTCCGCAACATCCCTCTCAACCTGACCCGCACCATCCAGCAGGACGAGTGGCACCTCTTACGTAAGATCCGTTTCTCATTATGAAGGAGGTTCCCCGATGGGCCTGATTCATTCAGACATCCTATTACTCTCCCACTACCTTCCATTCAAAAGGAGGGCATATATTAATTTACATTTACTTCCCGATGTCAGACCTGCGGCGGATCACAGCAGGGTTTCTAGGCATGGCGGCAGCCGTTCTGTTGTGTGGCTGCATCGTGGCGTCTGTCAGCTTCGCCTGGGAGAAGTCTCTCACTCAGCACGTCTCTGGGCTGCTCTTTCTCATGGCAGGTACTGTTACACCCCCCCCTCAAAATATCACCTGATTGTGATAATCTGTTTTCTTTAACAACTGATTTTGCTTGCACATTCTCCTCCTCTCTTTGCGGTCCCTCTTCCTTCTTAGGGATCTTCAGCACCATCTCCCTGTGTACCTACGCGGCCAACGTGTCCTACGACCTGGCCAGGGTCCCTCCCTTCATCTACGGGCTGCCTGCTGACGTGGAGCATGGCTACAGCTGGTCCAGCTTCTGTGCCTGGCTCAGTCTGGGGCTGACGGTGACGTCTGGATGCATGTGCACCACCTTCCCCATCCTCAGCTGTAGCAGCAGCAAAGCCCAGCAGGGCAAGGGTGCCCCCAACGCCGGTGTCTGACACACACCTTGCTGCGTTTGATATACACTTTGCTGTGTGTTACACACACACTGAGCTGCAGCAAGGGCTTGTAGGAAGAAAGAGTCTAATATGTCTGTGTCCGACACACCCCTTTACTGTGTCGGACACACCTCTTACTGCATCTTTCACATCAACAGCCTGCTGACCAAGCCCATCCCCAGACATCTGTCTGACACTGCTGCAGCAGGCGCCTGGGACTAACATTAGACCCTGCATCTAAATCTAGGTTACCTCCATGGAGCAAAACATTCTGGAATTGTGGAAGTATTGAACCATCAATGTTGGCTTCACCCCTGTATTCAGGCTTTGTCTGGGGCCTTTATGCAATTATGTCTGTGATTCAGCCTACTGCTACATTTACATATTTCCTATATGTGATCAGAATTCAGTGTCATGCAAATAACTGTCAAATCACTGGTGGGAAAACAGAGACCTTGATGTGTCATAAAAAATGATAGAAAGTTATTTGAAAGGAAAATAACTATAGAAAAGAAGATTTAATTTCTAGAAAGATGTGGCTCAAACTGACATTGATATGTACTCTGACCATAATGGATCAAGCAGAATATACTTAGAATAGCAGATCTCTAACCAAAATTGTAAGGACATCCATTAATCCTCTTGTCAATGGACACAGACAAACCCCTGTGCATACGCAACTAAACCCCACATCAATGGATACCAACCCCTAATCCTCCCAGTGGAACCTAAGCGGAGTGTATCTACCTTAAGTCTCAGTGGATGTATTCTGTAATCTAATCCCAGTGTATAATTGTTGGATGTGAGTCATTGTCTAATTGGGTAAATAGAGCTGCAGAATTTCAGACTCCTGAGAAGTGAAACTGAGGAACTCAAGAACTATGCATTATTTCCTTCCACCATTAACAAAGTAATTGGAAATATAGAATAAAAGTAGTAATGACATTTAAGCATTTCTCTTCATTTTGTGGTAGTACAGTACACGTCGGTGAAATTCTAACCATGCCAAATTGATACAGTGATGTTCTGTGTTTCACAGGTGGTATTGTCCTTGAAGTGTGTGTGAATGTCTCTTGAATCCAGTGTATCCATTTCCTAAAAGTCTCACTCGGGCTCCACTATGCAGGGGTTGAGTGTGTGTATACAGTGAGGTCCACTGAGTGTGGTAGTAGCAGTCAGTATCTTGACATACTTGTGAATAAGAGCGTCTATAGCTCCCAGGCTCACTCTGTGGTAGCTTAGGGGCTGTAGTGAGGGGAAAAGGCTTGGGGTATGGGAGGGGTCCACATCCCCTCCCAATCCCACCCCAGTCCCCTCTCCCTGGGTGTGTGAGGTTACTGGTCTGGGGGTCATGCTTTTCTTCAGCAGGCAGGAGAGCTGGGGACTAAGCAGCAAAACCAGGGTCCCACCCACACGGAGAACTCTGAAAAAACATGCATGTTTGATTGATTAATATAAATCAATCAACAAGCAATTCCTTTCTCAACTTTGGCTGTATCCTGAATGTTTATTTGAGCAATTATGAAATTGGGAAACGTGATACTACAGTTAGCTAAATATAATACCTTTCCATCTCTCTCACAATCACTGGAAGAGAGGCAGCCATGTCAGTCTTGGTGCCAAACTTCTTCCCAAAAGGGACGTCACAGACAACGACATCCACACTACAGGAAGGCAGTGGAATCTCTTCACAAAAAGGAGGAAAACGAGGAGAAATGAATTAAATCAGGAAATCATGCAGAATAATTTACTGCATTGTGGGTAAACAAATACCATAATACCTACAGTATATCAGGGACAACTGCTACATGTATTAAAACACCGAATTTGATCTACAGTACATACGTCAGAATTAACTACATTTTTATGAAGTCATACATGACAAATGGTCATAAACAGCATACTTCACAATAACTCATGTGTAGTGGATTGGCATTCCTACCCTTGGATGATGCCTGCAGCAGCTGCACCCTATCCCCAAACTTTGCAAACTCCACATTCTGATCAGCTTTCACTAACTGAGACTCATCAATGTCCAGACCCAGGAAAAAGGCATCCTGTTTAGAGAAAAAACCCCACTATGAATTTCTGAACAAAACAACATATTTAAGTGGAATTATACAAATGTAATGGAATTAAAAAAGGATCAGCATGTTTACAACATTTTTCTGTCAATTACATCCCTTAACTACATCCACATCAAAAATCTAACACAAGCATCCCACATGACATAAAATTAAAATGGGATCAAAATAAAAGGTTCCCTCAGAAGACTCACCTGATATTCATGTGCAGCTTCCAGTAGAATAGTTCCCACTCCACACATCGGGTCTATCACACAAGAGCCAGGCTGGTAGAGAGAGGAGAGAATACATTCAGAACACACTAGGCCAAGCGACGGTGTGAGAAGAGAACAAAATGATTGATGTTAACACAGAACCTCAGAACACAACCAAACATCAAAGAGAGGAAGATGAGACCAAACACATGAGCTGGAGAGAGGAACTCCTTCCAAGCCATGAGGTAGCTACAGTACCTTGATGTCTGACAGAGAGGCCATGGCCCAGGCTATAGTGGATCTCAGCCCAGTAGTCTTCATATAACTCCGGTTGGCTAAAGGAAGTCTGGCGAGAAAGAGGGAAGCGTACACTATTAGACATAGTCAACTAGAAGAGATATCCAGAAGGAAATAGACATTGAATACAGTTGTCGACACAGGGCAAGAACAGGTTCTGATCATGTCACCAACCTGAGGAGAGGTATCCCGAGGACACAGTGGTCATCACTCATATACACATTCACCTACAGAGGAAACACATGATATACAGTGCATTCAGAAAATATTCTGACCCCTTGACTTTTTCCACATTTTGTTACGTTACAGCCTTATTCTAAATTGATTCAATTAATTACCTTCACACAATGACTAAGCGAAAACAGGTTTTAGACATCTTTTGCAAATGTATCAAAATAAAACCTATTTATACAAGTATTCAGACCTTTAGCTATGAGACTTGAAATTGAGCTCAGGTGCATCCTGTTTCCATTGATCATCCTTGAGATGTTTCTACAACTTGATTGGAGTCCACATGTGGTAAATTCAATTGATCGAACAACGATTTCAAAAGGGCACAAACCTGTCTATATAAAAGGTCCCACAGTTGACAGTGCATGTCAGAGTAAAAACCAAGCAATGAGGTCGAAGGAATTGTCCATAGAGCTCTGAGACAGGATTCTGTCGAGGCACGGATCTGGGGAAGGGTACCAAAACATTTCTGCAGTATTGAAGGTCCCCAAGAACACAGTGCCTCCATCATTCTTAAATGGAAGTAGTTTGGAACCACCAAGACTCTTCCTAGAGCTGGCCGCCCGGCCAAACTGAGCAATCGGGGGAGAAGGTCCTTGGTCAGGGAGGTGACCAAGAACCCTGATGGTCACTTTGAAAGAGCTACAGAGTTTCTCTATGGTGATGGGAGAAACTTACAGAAGGACAACAATCTCTGCAGCAGTTCACCAATCAGGCCTTTGTGGCAGAGTGGCCAGATGGAAGCCACTCCTCAGTAAATGGCACACGACAGCCTGCTTGGAGTTTGCCAAAAGGCACCTAAAGACTGTCAGACCATGAGAAACAAGATTGTCCAGTCTGATGAAATCAAGATTGAACTCTTTGGCCTGAATGCCAAGCGTCACACCTGGAGGAAACTTGTCACCATCCCTACGGTGAAGCATGGTGGTGGCAGCATCATGCTGTTGGGATGTATTTCAGGGGCAGGGACTGGGAGACTAGTCTGGGTCGAGGGAAAGATGAACGGAGCAAACTTTTATTTTTTATTTCACCTTTATTTAACCAGGTAGGCTAGTTGAGAACAAGTTCTCATTTGCAACTGCGACCTGGCCATACTACAGATAGATCCTTAATGAAAACCTGATCCAGAGCGCTCAGGACCTCAGACTGGAGTGAATGTTCACCTCAAGCAGCACGACACGATCTCCTTCGCATATAGTTGATCAGGCTGTTGATTGTGGTCTGTGGAATTTTGTCCCACTCTTCTTCAATAGCTGTGCAAAGTTGCTGGATATTGGCGGGAACTGGAACACGCTGTCGTACTTGTTGAGCATCCCCCAGAGCATCCCAAAACATGCTAAATGGGTGACATGTCTGGTGAGTATGCAGGCCATGGAAGAAAATCGAATTTTATTTGTCACAGGCGCCAAATACAACACCTTACCGTGAAATACTTACTTACAAGCCATTAACCAACAATGCAGTTAAGAAAATAGAGTTAAGAACATATTTACTGGGATATTTTCAGCTTCCAGGAATTGTGTACAGATCCTTGTGTACAGACATGGGGTCATGCATTATCATGATGACACATGAGGTGATGGTGGCAGATGAATGGCACGACAATGAGACTCAGGATATCATCATGGCATCTCTGTGCATTCAAATTGCCATCGACAATTGTTTATTGTCCATAGCTTATGCCTGTCCATACCATAACCCCACGGCTACCATTGGGCACTCTGTTCACACCGTTGACATCAGCAAACAGCTCCATACAGGTGGTCTGTGGTTGTAAACCCGGTTGGAAGTACTGCCAAACTCTAAAATGACACTGGAGGCAGCTTATGGCAGAGAAACGAACATTCAATTCCAACTTTGCGTTTATTTTTGTTCAGTCTATAAACAGTATAGTCAACATGCCTGACTGCATAATATTTAAATGGACTTTGACACCTGGCATGGTCAGACAAAGAAATATGAGAATCTCCTCACAGGTTGTGGTAATCATTCAATTATGGTTATGGAAAAATGAATATAGCCTCCAGATTACCTTTATGTTAGGTTGATGACCATGTATGGTTCATATTCCTCCAGATTACCTCCATGTTAGGGTGATGACCATGTACGGTTAACATTACCTCCATGTTAGGGTGATGACCATGTATGGTTCATATTCCTCCAGATTACCTCCATGTTAGGGTGATGACCATGTACGGTTAACATTACCTTCATGTTAGGGTGATGACCATGTATGGTTCATATTCCTCCAGATTACCTCCATGTTAGGGTGATGACCATGTACGGTTAACATTACCTTCATGTTAGGGTGATGACCATGTATGGTTCATATTCCTCCAGATTACCTCCATGTTAGGGTGATGACCATGTACGGTTAACATTACCTTCATGTTAGGGTGATGACCATGTATGGTTCATATTCCTCCAGATTACCTCCATGTTAGGGTGATGACCATGTACGGTTAACATTACCTCCATGTTAGGTTGATGACCATGTATGGTTCATATTCCTCCAGATTACCTCCATGTTAGGGTGATGACCATGTACGGTTAACATTACCTCCATGTTAGGGTGATGACCATGTATGGTTCATATTCCTCCAGATTACCTCCATGTTAGGGTGATGACCATGTACGGTTAACATTACCTCCATGTTAGGTTGATGACCATGTATGGTTCATATTCCTCCAGATTACCTTCATGTTAGGGTGATGACCATGTGTTACGGATACAGTTATCCTGTGTGTGTGTGTATCCTGTGTGTGTGTTTCTTTTCTCTCCTTCTCCCCTCACAGGTGAAAACCATCACTCCCCAATCAGTCAACAATCAATCATCAATCAGAAGACACACCTCCTCCTATTTCCTGACCTATCACAGTTCCTTCCCCATGGTTTAAAAACCCCATCATTTGTTTGTTCTAAAGCTCAGCTCAATCTCTCTGTAAATGCCATGTCTGTAGGTCTCTGTGTTTCACTCTCGCTTTGTGTCTTAACCTCTCTTTTGTTTAAAGCACCTCCATAGCACTTTGTCATCACCTGTGAGTATTGTTTTTGGTTATGGTGTTTGTTTGCTGGTGGGAAAAGGGGGAAACCAAGACAAGTCGCCCATGGGCATACACTACCCGTAGGTGAACTTTGTTAAATACACTAGTTAGAACTGGGCGGACCACTCACTGTATTTTTGTTGGTTAGTTGTTGTTAAAGTAGGCTAGTCTAGTTTAGGGGTGTGTTTTTGTACATTTATTGTTTCTTTCCCTGGGTCCAGCTCAGCCCCTTTTCCTGCTCCCCCCATTACCGTGTGTTTATAAATAAACCCTGAGTTTGACGGTAGATTTCTGTTGTCGTGGTTATTTCGTTCACACTTTTACTTTGTCACAATAATTTGCATGAGTTATGTTACGGGTCTCATTACCATCGCCCCTTAGACTGTCGGGCCAAAAGGGATTCGTAACACCATGTATGGTTCATTTTCCTCCAGATTACCTCCATGTTAGGGTGATGACCATGTATGGTTCATATTCCTCCAGATTACCTCCGTGTTAGGTTGATGACCATGTACGGTTAACATTACCTCCATGTTAGGGTGATGACCATGTATGGTTAACATTACCTCCATGTTAGGGTGATGACCATGTATGGTTCATATTCCTCCAGATTACCTCCATGTTAGGTTGATGACCATGTATGGTTAACATTACCTCCATGTTAGGGTGATGACCATGTACGGTTAACATTACCTCCATGTTAGGGTGATGACCATGTATGGTTCATATTACCTCCAGATCTGGTTTCCTCAGGTCCACTCTCCAGCCCAGCTGTCTGCTCACTGCTGTTCCAATGATCCTACTCAGATCCTAGACAGACACCATCACAAACAGGACAAAGTCAAATCCTCCTTAATCACCTCATTAAAAACACAACCTGAAACCTACCAGACTAAACACCTGTTCTTATATGCATTTTGCTTCATAGGTTGAAGTTCCATTAAGAAGCAAAGATGTGACAAATATCTTCTCTCCTCCAAAGTGCATACCTGGGGAGAGAAAAGTCTGGACAGGGCCCCACTGCACCGACAGTTCACTCTGAAAGACACTGTGGATGTCTTTCCGTCACGGCTGCCTTCTCTACGGTTCTCTTCATCTTTGTCCCCTGCAACACAGTTTACACTTCCAGAGTCTTCTGTTGATGAAATGTGATCCTTGCTTAGTCCTAATTCTTGTCTCTCCCCCCCTAGTCCCAGCTTCTGTGTTCCATTTGGTCCGTTACAAGTTGACCCCTCAACACCACTCTCTTCCTCCATCTTCCTCTTCCTCCCTGGTAGGGCCAAGCTCAAGGTACAGTCACTTCTCATCATCAGGTCTCTCTGCAGGCATCTCCATGATAACACAGCTCTGGTCCAGTCACTTCCATCACCCATGAGCATTGACTGGATACCAGATGGTGTTTTAGCTGAGTGTGACAGAAAAATAACTACAGTAAAAATATAAAAGTCCTGTGCAAACCATTTAATTGCAGCTTCATACTTTTAATCAGGGAGGATAAATATTCACACAGAATATTTGGTAGGCTTACCTGTTGGGGCCGAGAGTCGCTTTAGAAGTAGAAACAGCCTCTCTGCAGATTTCAGCTCCCTCACTTGCTTTATTTCAAAAGAGGTGGTGAAGAACACTTTTCCAGGGATGTGATCCACCTAAACAATACACATTATTTAGTGCAAACTAAGAATTCCCTAACATTTATCCATGTCAACAAACATGAACTTAACAGTTGTTAATAAGAAAAGATTAATAGAGAGCCAGGATGTACAATTGGCTTTTTTCCAAGCAGCCTACCTATGCAATATGCATGCGCAGTCAGCGGCCTGGCTTCCGGCTAGTTAAGAGGAAGACCATTTTATATAAACGGTATTACTTTATTGGCTAGTGTTTAATATAAATGCATTGCACATTATTACTACCGTTAGCTACACGAATACTGTAGCCTGGAACTAACTTATGTCTTGACTACTCACATCTTTGGCTGCAAGTTTGGTCTTCACCTCCTGAATCAGGAAAGGCTCCACGCCGTTCCCTGCGGTGCAATAGAACTTTAGAGCAGCACGCTGATAATTTGAGTCGTTCATACTGTAGAGTTTAGAAATGCTAAGCTATAAAAGTAAAACTCGAAATCTCTATTCCAGTACCTACGTGGGCTGCCATGTTGTTTTGTTTACACGGAAACGGAAATACCGAAGAGGCAACTGGTTATTTCCGCGATGACCAGCAGAGGTTGCTTTAGCACTACAAAAGAGCCTCAATAACACAACTGACAATTGCTAGTTACCACAATCACAAAGTCATAAACCCCGCCTATTTCTGAAATGTATCAAAGTTATTTTAAACCTAACCTTAACTACACTGTAAACCGTATGCCCAACACTAACCTTAGATTAAGATCAAAAAGCTAATTTGTGTTTTCATAATTTTTTTAACGATATAGCCAACTTTGGCTGTGGCTGTGGTAACTAGTGATAACCCTGAGAGTTGGGTTATAAAAGTGAATAATGCCATGGAAGGAAATAACACTTTACGAATGTTTCTGTGAATCATCCTTTGAATGTGCCAGAGTTGCTCATACATTTTCATGTAGATTTGCATGATCACATAGAAGGCATCCAAATAAAATGCATCAAGACTTAAATGGATGAACTGTTTGGGAGAGTGTTGTAAGTTGAGCCATTTTTTACATTCAGTATGACTCCGTCAAGGGAAATATAGTATTATTTCTAACAAAGATATCTACATAGATTTCAGGATGTATTGTATTCCTGGAAATAAACATGACATTTTACAAAACATAGCTTGTGAAGAAATGTTTTTAAAAGTATCTTGGTACATCTTACCTTGTATTTGGGGTCAGTTGAAAATAAGGACTGGGTAAGTTGAGAGCCCTACACTTTTCTGTGCTGTATTAAATATTACCTTTTGAAAACCATGTCTATCTTTATTTCCAAAACACAATTCATCACAATCATTTTTGTTTGTATTTTAATCATTTTCTTAATCATCATTTTTTAACACCTAAAAACATTTGTGTACTGTTTTAAACACTTCGCATAGGCCAGCATATCCCAGCGACAATTTCTTGCTTTAGAAAACACTTACCCTGTGGCCTTTGACTCAATTTACCCCAAGGTACATTTTTGACCTATATTAGCCCCTACAGTTACAAGGATGCACTTTCATGCTCTGGTTTAGGACTTCATGTTGAATCTAATAGAGACCCCAACTGATGTATAGAACAATCTTAAAATGATCTACTTCGGTTTAGATACAAGAATCATGAAAACTCTAACACAATAAATGCAAATCTGTTTTTTGGACCTAACTTGTTACCACTGTTTCCATGTGGTTTCTTCCTTTACAGACTCCATGAAATGATGACCTCTTCCTAAATATTTGGTCAAATTATAAATGTTGTGTATGGTTTCCTAGAAACAAGGGTTGGCTCAACTAATCATTTGGCTCAACTTACCCAACTCTTCCCTAAACAGGCTTCCATAATGTCTCCGGCATTGAAAGCAATGATTATTTGGGGGAACTTTCTTAATCTTTTCAACTCTCAATCACCATGAATCTCCCTCTGTGACCGTCTTTAGTACAGCACAGAATGTTCCACTGACATTCGAGACCAGGTGTTCTGACATGCTGAGAAGACATGTGCATACAGTGCCTTGCGAAAGTATTCGGCCCCCTTGAACTTTGCGACCTTTTGCCACATTTCAGGCTTCAAACATAAAGATATAAAACTATTTTTTTTGAAGAATCTAACTTTTTTAACAAATCAAAAACTGAAAAATTGGGCGTGCAAAATTATTCAGCCCCCTTAAGTTAATACTTTGTAGCGCCACATTTTGCTGCGATTACAGCTGTAAGTCGCTTGGGGTATGTCTCTATCAGTTTTCCCCATTCCTCCTTGCAAAACAGCTCGTGGTTGGATGGACAGCATTTGTGAACAGCAGTTTTCAGTTCTTTCCACAGATTCTCGATTGGATTCAGGTCTGGACTTTGACTTGGCCATTCTAACACCTGGATATGTTTATTTTTGAACCATTCCATTGTAGATTTTGCTTTATGTTTTGGATCATTGTCTTGTTGGAAGACAAATCTCCGTCCCAGTCTCAGGTCTTTTGCAGACTCCAGGTTTTCTTCCAGAATGGTCCTGTATTTGGCTCCATCCATCTTCCCATCAATTTTAACCATCTTCCCTGTCCCTGCTGAAGAAAAGCAGGCCCAAACCATGATGCTGCCATCACCATGTTTGACAGTGGGGATGGTGTGTTCAGGGTGATGAGCTGTGTTGCTTTTACGCCAAACATAACGTTTTGCATTGTTGCCAAAAAGTTCAATTTTGGTTTCATCTGAACAGAGCACCTTCTTCCACATGTTTGGTGTGTCTCCCAGGTGGCTTGTGGCAAACTTTAAACAACACTTTTTATGGATATCTTTAAGAAATGGCTTTCTTCTTGCCACTCTTCCATAAAGGCCAGATTTGTGCAATATACAACTGATTGTTGTCCTATGGACAGAGTCTCCCACCTCAGCTGTAGATCTCTGCAGTTCATCCAGAGTGATCATGGGCCTCTTGGCTGCATCTCTGATCAGTCTTCTCCTTGTATGAGCTGAAAGTTTAGAGGGACGGCCAGGTCTTGGTAGATTTGCAGTGGTCTGATACTCCTTCCATTTCAATATTATCGCTTGCACAGTGCTCCTTGGGATGTTTAAAGCTTGGGAAATCTTTTTGTATCCAAATCCGGCTTTAAACTTCTTCACAACAGTATCTCGGACCTGCCTGGTGTGTTCCTTGTTCTTCATGATGCTCTCTGCGCTTTTAACGGACCTCAGACTATCACAGTGCAGGTGCATTTATACGGAGACTTGATTACACACAGGTGGATTGTATTTATCATCATTAGTCATTTAGGTCAACATTGGATCATTCAGAGATCCTCACTGAACTTCTGGAGAGAGTTTGCTGCACTGAAAGTAAAGAGGCTGAATAATTTTGCACGCCCAGTTTCTCAGTTTTTGATTTGTTAAAAAAGTTTGAAATATCCAATAAATGTCGTTCCACTTCATGATTGTGTCCCACTTGTTGTTGATTCTTCACAAAAAAATACAGTTTTATATCTTTGTTTGAAGCCTGAAATGTGGCAAAAGGTCGCAAAGTTCAAGGGGGCCGAATACTTTCGCAAGGCACTGTACTTGCATATTAAAGTGTTGTCATCTCTCTGAAATGTGTTTGTTTTGTTTAAATATCTAGGCCTACTTCCATATGTAACGTCGTTCTTCGTTTGTCGAAAGAGAGTCGGACCAAAATGCAGCGTGGTTGTTACTCATGTTCTTTAATGAATGAAATGACGATACATGAAAATAACGTAATATAAAAAACAAATGGAACGTGAAACCTATTACAGCCTATCTGGTGAACACTACACAGAGACAGGAACAATCACCCACGAAATACAAATCGAAACCCAGGCTACCTAAATACGGTCACGGGTGCACCTCAGCCACACTCAAGGTACTAAACGATATCATAACCGCCATCGATAAAAGACAGTACTGTGCAGCCGTCTTCATCGACCTCGCCAAGGCTTTCGACTCTGTCAATCACCATATTCTTATCGGCAGACTCAATAGCCTCGGTTTTTCGGATGACTGCCTTGCCTGGTTCACCAATTACTTTGCAGACAGAGTTCAGTGTGTCAAATCGGAGGGCATGCTGTCCGGTCCTCTGGCAGTCTCTATGGGGGTGCCACAGGGTTCAATTCTCGGGCCGACTCTTTTCTCTGTATATATCAATGATGTTGCTCTTGCTGCGGGCGATTCCCTGATCCACCTCTACGCAGACGACACCATTCTATATACTTTCGGCCCGTCATTGGACACTGTGCTATCCAACCTCCAATCGAGCTTCAATGCCATACAACACTCCTTCCGTGGCCTCCAACTGCTCTTAAACGCGAGTAAAACCAAATGCATGCTTTTCAACCGATCGCTGCCTGCACCCGCATGCCCGACTAGCATCACCACCCTGGATGGTTCCGACCTTGAATATGTGGACATCTATAAGTACCTAGGTGTCTGGCTAGACTGCAAACACTCCTTCCAGACTCTCATCAAACATCTCCAATCGAAAATCAAATCAAGAGTCGGCTTTCTATTCCGCAACAAAGCCTCCTTCACTCACGCCGCCAAGCTTACCCTAGTAAAACTGACTATCCTACCGATCCTCGACTTCGGCGATGTCATCTACAAAATGGTTTCCAACACTCTACTCAGCAAACTGGATGCAGTCTATCACAGTGCCATCCGTTTTGTCACTAAAGCACCTTATACCACCCACCACTGCGACTTGTATGCTCTAGTCGGCTGGCCCTCACTACATATTCGTCGCCAGACCCAATGGCTCCAGGTCATCTACAAGTCCATGCTAGGTAAAGCTCCGCCTTATCTCAGTTCACTGGTCACGATGGCAACACCCATCCGTAGCACGCGCTCCAGCAGGTGTATCTCACTGGTCATCCCTAAAGCCAACACCTCATTTGGCCGCCTCTCGTTCCAGTACTCTGCTGCCTGTGACTGGAACGAACTGCAAAAATCGCTGAAGTTGGAGACTTTTATCTCCCTCACCAACTTCAAACATCAGCTATCCGAGCAGCTAACCAATCGCTGCAGCTGTACATAGTCTATTGGTAAATAGCCCACCCATTTTCACCTACCTCATTCCCATACTGTTTTTATACTGTTTTTTATTTATTTACTTTTCTGCTCTTTTGCACACCAATATCTCTACCTGTACATGACCATCTGATCATTTATCACTCCAGTGTTAATCTGCAAAATTGTATTATTCGCCTACCTCCTCATGGCTTTTGCACACATTGTATATAGACTGCCCATTTTTTTCTACTGTGTTATTGACTTGTTAATTGTTTACTCCATGTGTAACTCTGTGTTGTCTGTTCACACTGCTATGCTTTATTTTGGCCAGGTCGCAGTTGCAAATGAGAACTTGTTCTCAACTAGCCTACCTGGTTAAATAAAGGTGAAATAAAAATCAATAAAATCAATAAAATCAGAGACAACGAGAATCACCTGACTCTGATTGAGAACCGCCTCAGGCAGCCAAGCCCATACAACACCCCTACTCAGCCGCAATCCCAATACAAAAACCCCAATACGAAATACAACAACATAAACCCATGTCACACCCTGGCCTGACCAAATAATTAACGAAAACACAAAATACTAAGACCAAGGCGTGACACCATAGTTCTGACGTGCATTAGATTGAATGAACACAACATTAGATTGAATGAACACAACATTAGATTGAATGAACACGAAAAAATCATTATTTTGTGTCTTATAATAGAATGACCCTTGTTGCAAAAAATTCCTCAACCCTGATAGAAAGAGCTTCCCTGTAATTTATGGGCTAATAACACCGTAACATTGTATAACACTATTGTAAGATTAACAATTGACAGAATTAGTTACAATTTGGTCAAAGTTAATGACTGAGAGATAGACCTATTATTTTCTTCAAAATGTCTGACGAAGGCCAGCCTTGGACGTCCAACTTGACACAACTGTGGGAAGCATTGGAGTTAACATGGGCCAGCATCCCTTTGGAACGACATCTCGTGAGACTGTTCTGACAGGGTGAAGATGTTCTTAATGTTTTGTACACTCCATGTAAATGAATAACGCCATTTAGCAGACACTTTTATCCAAAGCAACTTTCAGTGATGCATGCATTTTACCTACAGGTGGGTCCAGCGGGAATCAAACCCACAAACCTTGGTGTTGCAAGTGCCATGCTTTATCTACTGAGTAACACAGGACCACCATGTAACAATGGGTTATCATATTGTTGTCGTTGAATGGAAACAATCTTTTTTTTTCAGAATCAATAATCGTGGCATGAAGTCATGTTCTATTTGAACAACACCAATTTCTATTTGAATTTGACATCTAGGCCTACATCTTTGCATGTTTCTCCTGCTAGTTAATTATTTTTAAATTCTCATTTCAGACTCTTCATCAGTGCGATATATTAGATGTATCCATGTAGAAACTAGACATTAATACTGTTTCACGAGCTGCCATTTGAAATAATTAGCTTCACTCTTCTGGTTAAATGCTACATTGTTTAAAATGGTGGACCAGCCTTAGAACTGGCATGATCTATCGCTCTGCATTAACTTGTTTTTATTTTCTACGCCCCATAAAACATAGAAGGGAACGGGGAGTACAGAGGACTAACTGGGAGAGTAGTTATAAGGAAACAACAGGGCAATCATACAACTTCATCGCCACGTCTAATTACTGCATATTAGCTGTAAAATCTTTATGCACTGTTAGAGGTAAATAAACTCTGAGTGAGATGTCTTCACTATAATGACATTGTTTCACTGATTAATTAATCCGCCATTTTGATAAGCAGAGTTAATCTCTTTGGGACCTGTATTGTATGTCTGACTGGACACCAAGGGCCATTAATCCAATTAAATGTTATTTCGCTCTGAGCCTCATTCTCCAACATTACACTTCATCAAGCTATCTCAGTGTCTATCCCGTCTCTACTAACCACGTCCTAACCCGCCCTTTACAAGCTGTAATGTAGCCTCAGAGACTGGCTGAGACAAGACACGCAACTCAGTCTCTCCCTCTCTCTCTCTCTCTCTCTCTCTCTCTCTCTGTATCTGACCATGTTTGAGTGTGTTAATACTGGGTTGCACTCCCCCCCCACACCTTTTGCCCTCAGAACAGCCTCAATTTGTCAGGGCATAGACTCTACAAGGTGTCCCAATAGGAATGCTGGCCCATGTTGACTCCTACGCTTCCCACAGTTGTGGCAAGTTGTCTGGATGTCCTTTGGGTGGTGGACCATTCTTGATAAATACGGGAAACTGTTGAGTGTGAAAAACCCAGCAGTGCTGCAGTTCTTGACATAAACTGGTATGCCTGGCACCTACTACCATACCCTGTTCAAATGCACTTAAATATGTTGTATTGCCCATTCACCCTCTGAATGGCACACATACACAATCCATGTCTCAATTGTCTCAAGGGATAAAAATACTCTTTCAACCTGTCCCCCCCCCCCTTTATCTACACTGATTGAAGTGGATTTAACAGGTGACATCAATAAGGGATCATAGGTTGCACCTGGATTCACCTGGTCAGTCTATGTCATGGAAAGAGCAGGTGTTCTTAGTGTTTTTTATAATAGTGTACATTCCAACTATGACCATAGAAGAGAAAACAATGTGATTGATATTGTGCTTACTGAATGAAGTTAAAAGTCAAATCAAATCAAATGTATTTATATAGCCCTTCGTACATCAGCTGATATCTCAAAGTGCTGTACAGAAACCCAGCCTAAAACCCCAAACAGCAAGCAATGCAGGTGTAGAAGCACGGTGGCTAGGAAAAACTCCCTAGAAAGGCCAAAACCTAGGAAGAATCCTAGAGAGGAACCAGGCTATGTGGGGTGGCCAGTCCTCTTCTGGCTGTGCCGGGTGGAGATTATAACAGAACATGGCCAAAATGTTCAAATGTTCATAAATGACCAGCATGGTCGAATAATAATAAGGCAGAACAGTTGAAACTGGAGCAGCAGCACGGCCAGGTGGACTGAGGACAGCAAGGAGTCATCATGTCAGGTAGTCCTGGGGCATGGTCCTAGGGCTCAGGTCCTCCGAGAGAGAGAAAGAAAGAGAGAAAGAGAGAATTAGAGAGAGCACAGCTAGCAGCTAGCATTCAGACCAGCCTTACTGATTCAACCTTAGTTATTAACTACATGAGTGGTCTGCAGCCAGCTTTGATCCACTACAGTGTAAAAACACAACCCAATTATCTTCCTTTCATTACACTGAACAGTAATGGGATACAAAATAAAATAATTCTATAAGTGACAAATTTGTGAAATGTATGGGCATTATTAATGCTGTAATTCCCTTATTCCTTAGTTTGCGGGTACATTTTCTGAAATGTTAAAAATCTCTTGAACTGTCGAGCAGTACAGTATATCCGCAAAACAACGTGCATATTGACTCAGTGGGTGATTTACATTCAAAGTGGGGGCCTTAAGAGGCGAAATCAGTTGAAATGGCAGTAAATGGCTAGGTGTGAGTGTACCCAGAATATGGGTAATGACTGAGCACATTCATTGTGAAGGTGAGTGACTCATGTTGATTACAGGGTCTGAGCCAATTTCCATGCTCGGCTTCCTGCTAAGCGGCTCTGTTCAGCATTTGTATTGCACTGCCTCCCCACTTCATGTTCACATGGAAATGAGACCTTTCACTTTGGTGTAGGAACCGAGAGAGAGAGAGAGAGAGAGAGAGAGAGAGAGAGAGAGAGAGAGAGAGAGAGAGAGAGAGAGAGAGAGAGAGAGAGAGAGAGAGAGAGAGAGAGAGAGAGAGAGAGAGAGAGAGAGAGAGAGAGAGAGAGAGAGAGAGAGAGAGAAGACTGTGAAGACGTGACAGCGATGCACAATACCAGAAGGATTTGTGAAGGGAGTGTTTGCAGAGAGACCAGACACAATGAACCATGTGCGGCTGTTCATGTTTGTATAACAGGTTGCTGTAATGTCACTATTGTCATCCAGAGTGATGGTATCATTGCTACTGCTCAGATCGTACCCTCTGATCTAGTGTCTACCATCTTGAAGTTCCTTACTCTCGTATTTCTCTGGCCTTTGCAGATTCAGATTGCTGTCATTACTACCACTGCTAACGTAGTGTAATATAGACAATTTCCATAAACTTGATGAGTCACCATTTATAGTTTGTTCTGATGGAAATGATCCAACTGACTCGATTATGTAGATGTGTAAAAATGATATTGTATAATAATAAACTACATGTATCAATCTGACTCCATTACTATGTGAATGCTATAGGCCCATACTCATGTCCTGTGGGTATAGCCAAGGTTGCGAGCCTTGCGTCACCACTCATATTAATACTATAAAATGCACGTGTCTAGGTTTACCTTTATGCAATTATTAGAGGCTAAGGAACAAATCGCTAATATATTGCAATCAATGTCCTAGCATTAAATAATTGAATTCACCTTAGCTCCAGTGGAGGCTCCTAGGAGAAGGAAGGGGAGGATTATGAGTGATTATGACAACTTCCGGAAGAAGTCCTCCAACCTATCAGAGCTCTTGCAGCTTGAACTGACATACTGAAAGCATAAGCTACAGCTAGCTAGCACTGCAGTGCACAAAGTGTGGTGAGTAGTTGACTCAAAGAGAGAGAAAGACAATAGTTGAACAGTTTTGTACAAATTAATTTATTCCAAAATGAAGGAGAAGCAAGAGAGAGAGAGATTTCATCCTTTTTTTCAGTTTCAGTTACACTTATTTAGCTAGCAAATGCAGCTGGCTAGTTTAGCCTATTTAAACACCCTGCTCAAACAAAGGAATGCTATGTTAGCTAGCTGGCTATAACTATCCAACTCAACACTTGAACTCTTTCAAGTCAAGGTAAGCTTTTGGTTTAACTCATTTATTGCCACCAGAGCCCGCCTGTGTAAGTGCTAAACTGCTTAATGACTGTACACTGTAACGTTGCTGCATGATTGTAGCAGGTTTACTATTGCACTAGTTATATTAGCTATGTTGACTATGACATTACTTTAGCTAATATGGTGACAATGGTGTAGGCTGTGTGTAGCGGTTATGATATGGTTTGGCTTGGAAAGGTTTTTTCACCTGGTCACATACAGCTGATGTGTTGTCCATTGAAGTCCACAAGCGAAGGGAAAAGGTGAGCGGAAGAGAGCGCATAGATGCGAGAAGGAATACAATGTGGCTGCTATGAAAGTGAACTGTGTTTACATGTGATCTCAGGTGAATTTCTTTTTGCATATTCTGTTGAAAAAACGTTTCTTAAATGTAAGCAAATGGAACAAAACGTGCATAACCATACCTGAATATGTCCAATAGAAACTCTCGTTTGCAACTGTTGGAGTAATGATTACACTTGTCATCAGCTAGATGCAGGCAAGAGTGTGCAGGGCGGTATTGAATGTGTCACTTTTTTTTCAAAAGTAGTGCACTGAGCCTTTAACAGTCCTTTATTAGCGGAATGATATAGCCGTCTGCAGCGCCCAAAAACAATGACAATTTCTCTCAACCAGTGGCATATGGGCTTTTTAGGGGAGCACTGATGTCGCCCTTTGATAAACGGTGCCTACTTTATCAAAGGCAGGGGCGCAAAATACTTCACTCGTCCATTCCCAGCACGCCTCTTCAGGGTGCTGTTGGAGAGACTCATCTCTGCAGCGCTCCACCAACGTTCTGTCAAAAAAATAAACTAACATCATGTAGTAGATAGAGGATATGGTGGAATGAGTATGTGGCCTTTTCTGTAGCCTACAGGCTGGGAAATAAAATGTATGACAATGTAATGAGCCGGACACTTTTAACATCATGCAGGCCCAATCGAATAAAAAAAATTGCTCTCATGTTAACAAACAACATATTCTAACAGGACAGTTCAAAGTGAAATGGACAATATGGAATGGACAATATAGAATGGACAATATGGAATGGACAATATGGAATGGACAATCACCATTGTTGTCCAGGAGTTTCACCCCAATGTCGTGATCAGTGGTTTCAAGTTTGTAGCCTACCCGTCAATTTTTGACAAGCTGATCATAGCGAAAAATACAATTCTTCTGCATTTCCCGCCGTGTAGCCTAAAAATATTTCAAATAGGCTCACGATAACTCTTGATAAAGATGGGTAGCTGATACTCAGAGCTTCAATAGCCAAATTGATTAGTCACCGGAATCAGGCCTAGTAAAGCCAATGGCCTGTTTTACAAATGGTGGGCCTACCACATGGTGGCAGAATGTCGAGGACCGGCTCCAGCCACTATTTATCGTTGAACTCAACGTGTTTTGCCTGGCTAATATCCTACAGAAACAGGCTGCAATATTCAACGTAAACTAAATCAAATTATATCCAACTATAGAGACTCCCCTTGTCTCCTGAAGTCCTTATTTTTTGTGTGCAAATGTTTTCACCATGACCTGTATATCCAGGTTACGGGCCCGACTGTTTTCTATACTGAGTATTGACAACCCAGACAGTCTTTCCTGAGACATTGTGCATTATATGTCTATTGCGCTGCACACAATTTAAACTTAGTCTTGAATGATGCATGCCAAGACATACCAGAGATAAGGGACTGTTGATGTTATTATATATTTTATCCACAAAGTAGTGCATTGGGCCTTTAATATTATTGTATCAGTGGACCATTATAGCCGTCTGCAGCGCTGGCCAAATGTTTTTCCAGCACCCAATATTTAGTTTTGAACTGGGTACCAGCAGAAAAGTGGTTAAATTCCTGCAGTGTTAACACCACATAAACAAATGTCCTCCTCCATAAAGGTTGTAATGTATCCCTTGATAAGGTCCGAGGACAGGAGGAGCAGGCCCGAACCTCACCAACAAACCTGGTGTGCTTCCAAACAAGCCTTACACAACAATTAGTCACTTATCACCAGGGATCCAGGAGGTAATTAAGGCACAATTATCATGCAATTAAAAGGTCATTTGATACGGCAAGACATCAGAGATCTAGGGAATGGGATTTAATAACACTAGGGGAGGAACATTAGCCCCTGCTCAAGTCTGTTCTCTTGCTTGTGATGGATCTGAGCCTCTGCTGTGGTCTGATGTCTGTCGCATACAAAACCCTTATTATGTGACAGTTTGGCAGCCTTCTCCAGTAATGGGCTTAGACCCGACAACCAGGGCCTCCCTTAAGTAATGATGGAAGGAAAATGTGCTCCAACTTCAAAGCAAGGCAAAATCAACAAAATACTGAAATATTCTTTCTTCAACGAGATTGTTCTGTCTCTTTTTGCCTGTATGAAAAATAGATTTACTGTCATGTTTTTATACTGTTTAAAGCCCACAAAGTCTTCTGCCTTTCGCACAAATGTTCAATGTCTTCAGATGGCTCCAATAATAACCTTCTAATGTCTCTTTGTGTACTTACCCTTCAGCAAGAAAAACACTGAGCCAAAATGACCCAAACCATCAAAAGACAATAACATTTGAGAGAGAGAGAGCTGTTTGGTGTGTATTTAACCACCATTGTTTCTGAAATGTCATAGCAATGATAAAAACGCCATTCCTACTGTTGCTGCTCTTCTCACTATGAGAGATTGCTAGAATATATATAGTTTCCTAGAATATACCCTCGGCTAGACCTTTTACTGTAATGTGACCTTGTCACGTCTTGATTCTCGACCACTACCTCCGGAGGTCGAGCACGACACTCACTCGACAGTTGCCCCCCCTCCAAGCAGGGCAGTGTAAACAGAATGGTCTCATTGAGCACAACACTCCCACAATAAAAACAAAAGCCAACAGTAAACATGTCGTTCCCCACGAATGATGCAGAGTGCACCAATGATGACATATAGCCTATATTAAACCGTTTACAATGTACATTTCCCTGCAGAAATGAACCCAATAACATATTGATAAAAAAAGCTGTATCTTTAGGGCCTGTACATGGTCCATATGATCAGGCAGTTGTGCTATTTCAGCAGTAAACATGATCACCTGTCTGATGCAGCATGGTAGCTACATGGCTGAAGCATGGTCACCTGTCTGATGCAGCATGGTAGCTACATGGCTGAAGCATGGTCACCTGTCTGATGCAGCATGGTAGCTACATGGCTGAACCATTGTCACCTGTCTGATGCAGCATGGTAACTACATGGCTGAAGCATGGTCACCTGTCTGATGCAGCATGGTAGCTACATGGCTGAAGCATGGTCACCTGTCTGTTGCAGAATTGTGGCTACATGGCTGAAGCATGATCACCTGTCTGTTGCAGAATTGTGGCTACATGGCTGAAGCATGATCACCTGTCTGTTGCAGAAGTGTGGCTACATGGCTGAAGCACAGGGTTGCTTTTCTTCATTGTTTACCACAATGGGCTAATCATTAGCTAGATCACATACTCTAAATATGATCATGTTGCTTGTTTAATGTCATGTGATTTTTTTTGTGTGTGTGTTTATAATAGAGGCCTGCTGTTTATGCATTCCAATGGCCGACAAGATTCCCACAGTTACTTATTTGATATTCATGTCAGACACTCAAGATTGTAAACAAAACAAAAAATGGAGTTGAGGAATACATTATACATCACTGACAAGCTGGAATCCCACTCTTTTCAATAATTGCAATCAAAACTGTTGTATTTTCCCGAGATTATATTTAGGAATGTTGCATAGTGACTGGGTTTATTAGAACCATAGACAGATTAGAACACATTTATTTCTGTGGAGCAATCAGCTGTGTGAGGAGTTGCGGCTCTCTTGCCAACAACAGTTGATATTCCGTTTATAAATAAAGGATGTAGCTCATGAACAGTTTCGGAAATTAATCTGTTTTTTTTACCTCTTAAAGATCCGCCCCTTTTCGCCTGAAATGACATACCCAAATCTAACTGCCTGTAGCTCAGGACCTGTAGCAAGTATATGCATATTATTGATACCATTTGAAAGGAAACACTTTGAAGTTTGTGGAAATGTTAAATTGTTGTAGGAGAACATAACACATTAGATCTGCTAAAAGATAATTCAAAGAAAAAAACATGGTAGGTAGGTAATGATCCTCAGCACAAGGACGTCGTTTACTGAGGCGGAGCTCATTCGAGATTGAGGGCAAATCTGGTTGATAACGCGTCAGACAGCAGGAAGATTTGTGAAGGATTAAATACAAATATTGGACTACATTTTTTCCTTCTTCTGTTATGGAGTTTGAAAATGCACTGCATATGGTGGGCCATATGAAAACTTGATTAAGTGGCCCACCAGGCCCGGTGAGCTCAGCAGATGTTGCCGGGCCAGCAGGCAGCTCTTAATGTCGAGTCCTGTAGTCTCTAGCTAATCCATTCCCTGTATTCCATGTCATGTGCCAAAAACAAAACGCCACCCAGATAGATTTTTGGCCCAGTTAGCCCTCTCGCTTCGCCACTTCCTCTCTTGTGTGACTCACAAATGTACGTTCATTACTATAGCTCCCGCCTTGGGACAATCCAGAGTAATTTTGTAAATACCGGATCTCTATGGCAAGACTCATAATTCACTCAAATTATGTCAAAATTGGGTCAGTGGACGGACAAACGGAGAACCATCCACTGTCCCCTCTCAGATTTCATTGTGGGGGACAATAATACACTGTAATAGCAGAGCAATGTTTTTGAAACCGCTGAAATATATGTGCATTTTCCTAATATTAGAAACTTGTTTTTATTGAGTTTTTAACCTGAAAGTAAGAGCCAGTTACTCTGAAATTGAAAGAAAACAGGCAGGAATGCAAGTAGCAACTCGCCAGTGAATTTACAACTTTTTAAGTCACACTGTTTCCCATGTAATGATTTGCATGATATTGATTAAATTAAGCTTGGTTTGTTCTAAGGTAAATTGTTCAGCTAACTAACTACCTAGCGAACTTAGCTAGTACGTTAGTATGTGAGGAGGATGCAGACATTTTGTTTACCAAGCTCTGTATAATATGAATGACACTATGATAACTGTACTGTATTTTTACATTCGTATGAGGGGTACATCTTTACAATGCTGATGTTACTTGAGTTATCAAATGTTATTAGCTAGCTAACGTTAGCTATAGCTTGCTAGCTGCTGTACCACATTGGCTGTGTTGTCTTCAAACTAAATGAGTGTATGGGCAATTAAATAAACCATTTAGATGTCTGTACATGCTTTTGAATTGTTGCATTATTCAAGAGTGTAATATGGTAGATGAAAAGTTGCTCGCATAGCTCGTTGAATAGTTTACACGCTTAAAAGGCTCGTTACATTTTGACAGGAAAATGGTCCAATTCACACACTTATCAAGAGAACATCCCTGGTCATCTCCACATAAAACTGCTGAACAATGGTTGAGTATTGGTTTAGCATACACTAACACTGTAATGGAGAGTTTGACTGCATTCACTATGAAAACTGAAGTCATGGTAAAATAAAACACATTACACGAGTACATGACTCAAAGTCCTTGTCCCATTTTATAAAGTTAAAGACGGTTAATGTGTTGGAAGCCCTTGGACCATTTTAGAAAGTTAAAGACGGTCAATGTGTTGGCAGCCCTTGGCCCATTTTATAGAATAAAAGGCTCAATGGTTGCTCGACCTTGCAGTATTCAGTAGGGGGAGCTCTCGTTTTTCCCCTGCCCTAGTTTCTCTCCCTGTTGTCTTGGATTTAGTGCTGCAGTGTAGAAAATCGGGCCACTGTCCGCCATATTAGCTGGCTGCTGGATACAACGGTAAGGAACACACTCCCCGGTAAATGCCTTACAGTAAGGGAAGAGCCCAAAGCTAGACGAATGCAGTTGATATGTGAAGTGTTGTTCGATTATTTGTAACGTTTTTTTTATGGCATGGTTATTCATACTGAGAGAATGAATGGTGATATGATGAAATCAACAACTTCCTTTCTGTGCACTGTACGTGATCCTGTTCATAATTATTTTTATTGAATGCTTTTTAAAAACGTTTTTAAAGCTTTTACAATGTTTTAGCACGTAACCAATTGCTTTATAAAGAGACGCATACAAATCATCTCACCACTTACACTAGGCTAAGGATTAGAATGAATTTAGGCTACTCTATAAGGAGGACAGTTGTTTACATGGCATGTACAGAGGCATAACTAACCAAAGGTTAACCTGAGGTTAATTAATAATTCTAGACTGAAACTGAAAGTGTCTCAAATGTATACTTTATGAACTGTGTAATAAACACTGTATGATAAACACTCTACTGTGTTTAAGCTTTCTTCTCTGTCTTCCACAGGCTTTTTTCTCATTGTGCATTTACATCAACAACACACTCGCCTGCCCACCCCCAGATATCCTGACGTTCATCATGGGGCAGTTGTTGGCCTCAGAACAGGAGCAGTCGGAGGCTCAGGTTGCTGTTGGCTCTCTGCTCTACTCCGCCATGTTGGAGGCCGGTGCTCTGCCTGATGTTGCCGTCGACCACTATCTGCTAGCTAATCCAGACAGCCTGGACTCCAGGGCCCACCTACAGGACCACCTCCGCCAGCTGCAGGGGCACGTAGGTAACCGGGCGCCCACCTACCTGAAGGAGCTGATCAGCCGCCTGGTCGCTTTCTCTGACGAGCCCAAGGTTGCAGGCCTGGTGGGCTTTGTGGTCTCCATGGTGATGGAGACTGCATATGCCTCGTCCAGGGGGTCAGTGAGGTCAAGGGGTTGCCAAGTCGAGGAACGGCGAGCGGAGCTCCAGGACGTTATGGAGGAATACCTCAAGCGCTGCCGGATGCACTTGAAGGATGAGCAGAAGCTGAGAGAAGACACCCAGCGTCTGGAGGGCCAGCTGAGCTACTTGTTGACCCAGCTGAAGAACACCATGCTCAGGGAAGGCCCCAGCTCCAAGGCCCTGAAGCACTGGGCCAGCGGCGCCGCCTTTCACACGCAGATGCTGCTGCACCTGACCAGGCTAGAGCAGAGAGGAGACCCGCTGGTCGTCCAGGCTGCAATGGAGCAGTACCAAGAGGACTTCAGAGAGATTCTACCTGTGTACAGATGCTACAAAGCCAGTACGGTGACTGTGATAAAGTGTAGGGGAGGGCTGCAGACCGGGGAGGATCCTCTGACTGAGGGGAGTGTGACTGGGTTCACTGTGGTGGATAAAGAGTTAGGGAAGAGTGTGAGTGTACCCCTACCTGAGGACGCTCCCCCTGGTATTGTCCTGATCACTTCAGATATGTGTGCTCAAGCCTATTTAGAGCGATTGTTCTCTCCACAAGGCCCCATAGCAGAGCTGGAGAGGTACTTTCTCAACAGCAGAGAGAGTCTACGCATGAAGTTGATGGTACAAGAACCAACGGACCCCAACGAGAGGCTGAGCATAGTGGAAACAGAACCCTTAGACAGAAGATAGCACATGTTCATGTTGACTTTCATACAGGCAAAGGCAAGATGCAAAATCCACAGAACTGAACGAACACTCTTGACTAAATGTGCATTTATTGTATTGTATGTATGATCAAATGTTGAATAATAATCTGGTTTATTCAATGCTAATGTTCTCCTATGACTTTCTGAGAAAATATATTATAAAAGCACATGAATAATTCCTTCCCACGCAAATCAATTGTTATAATGCGAGAAACTAATTGTACAGACACAAATGGCAAAAGTAGCACAGTTCACAGTACTTAATTGTCTATGGTATTGAAAGGGATGCTTGAGTGCAGGTTTGAATTGATTTCCCCGTGCTTTGTGGAAGTGGTTCTTTCTTACTTTGTCCTCACATTCAGTTCAATAACCTTTTCTACAGCTTTTGTAGAGTGCTCGGAAGCAACAGCTGATTCTTTGAAAATAAACTCTTAATGGTTTTGCTGCTGCCATGGCTGAATGTAGGAATGTGTCAAACTTTATCGAGGCCTGTCAAATTGAATGCCATTTGAGTCACACTTCATTGCTACAATTACAAGTCAAAGTGAGAGATGGAGCTGCTCTCCTAATGCTACGTGATTAGTACTCTACACTTTCTAAAGCTCTCTCTTTTATTCTCGATCTCCATCCCTTTCTCTTTCTCTTTTCTCTCCTCCCTGCCTCTCTCTGTCACGTAGCATTAGCTATCCATGTGAGGTGGGCCTGTGAGCCAACACTGCCAGAGGAACAGAGTTGGGCTCTGTGATGTCACTCTGCGCAGACCTGCCACCTTTAACACCCTACTCTGACATCTCAGCCACTCTTACTGTAACTCAAATCCTCCTTTTCAGAGTTAGTTACTTAGAGGGGGGGGCTACCAGACTTTTAAACTTAGCACCCAGCAGAGATACCCTGTGGTGTCACATGTAATGTATAATGTTTCTGAAAGGCCAAAGGGTGTGTTTTTGTCATTATAGATAGTCACGCTCCACTGCAGTAGCTATGTCTTCTCTTACTTTTAGCAGAGAGGGGTGTGTGTAGTGTTATCCATCTATCCTTGGGGTATTCACACACACACACACACCCCTGCTGGATGCTTATCCCTTAGCTTACCATTCTGACCCCCCCATGGTAATGATGGTGGACTAGAAGATGGCACTGGGCCTTCTGCCGCACCTTGCTGGTCTCCCTAGGCAGACTGGTTGCCTCCTACATTAACAATGTTCCGACATACACATGTACACAGATACAAGAATCGGTTGGTTTAGTTGGAAATTGATGTGCAGGAAAACCATCCAGAGCCGTTTCCGTTTGTGCCTTGGTCTAAACACCGTTGTACAGACAGTGTACAACAGTGTGGACAGAGTGACTCATTCCAGGCACAGCCACACAACCTTTGGCATACAACCATGACTTATTCAACATTTTGTTGTGTTACAGCCTGAATTCAAAATGGATTAAATATTCTCACCCATCTACACACCAATACCCCAGTGAAAACATGTTTTTAGACATTTTTGCAAATCTATTGATCATGAAGTACAGAAATATCTCATTTACATAAGTATTCACACCTCAGTTAATACTTTGTAGAAGCACCTTTGGCAGCGATTACACTTGTGACTATTTCAGTGTAAGTCTCTAAGAGCTTTCCACACCAGGATTGCACAATATTTGCCCATCATTCTCCCTCTCCGGCAAATGAGTTAGGAAGGACACCTGTATCTTTGTAGTTATTGGCTGTATAGATACAGCATCCAACGTGTCATAAATAACATCACCATGCTCAAAGGGATATTTTTTTGTTGCCTTCTACCAATAGTTGCCTTCTTTGTGAGGCATTGGAAAACCTCCCTGGTCTTGTGGTTGAATCTATGTTTGAAATTCACTTCTTGAATGAGGGACCTTACAGATCATTGCATGTGCGGGATACAGAGATGAGCTATTCATTCAAAAATCATTTTAAACACTATTATTGCACACAGAGTAAGTCCATGCAACTTATGTGACTTGTTAAGCAAATGTTTACTCCTGAACTTATTTAGGCTTGTCATAACAAAGGGGTTGAATACTTATTGATTCAAGACATTTAACCTTTTCCATTTTTCAACCATTTGTAAAAAAAAAAATTAAAAAAAGAAAGAATCTAAAGCATAATTCCACTTTGACATTATGAGATATTGTGTGTAGGCCAGAGACAAAATATTCTGGCTGTATCACAACAAAATGTGGAAAAATTCAAGGGGTGAGAATACATTCTGATGGCTCTGTAGATGTTTTAGAAAGGTTGTAAGTGGCTTTGCCATAGGTTCACAAGATCACATCCCTCACTCTAGCACCCCAGACAGATAGCTTCTCAAACAGATGCATTTAAAAACAGTTTATTAACATGCGCTGTTGAGTACACCTTCCTTCCTGACTTTGTCTGGTCCTTCACTTTATGACACAGGACACATAGATCTCTGTCCTAGATGTGCTGTCTTAATCATTTTAGTGCCGGCTATGGCTGTTATTTTCAGGGCTGACAATGCAGCCTGTCGGAGGACTGTTTGATCTTTTGTCTCTGGAATGAAAGTGATATTAAAGTATTATTTTTCCCTGCTGGGGGGATAGTTCATGTTGCAGATTAAACAATAAAAGGATGAGATCTTCAGAGATCAGTGTGATGCATGATATTTATTCATCTAGAATGGGAATGGAGGTATGTACAGTGCATTCGGAAAGTATTCAGACCCCTTGACTTTTTCCACATTTTATTATGTTACAGCCTTATTCTAAAATTGATAAAATATATATTTTTTCCCACTCATCAATCTGCACACAATATCCCATAATAACAAAGCAAAAACAGCTTTTTAGAAGTGATTACAGCCTCGAGTCTGGAGTTTGACGCTACAAGTTTGGCACACCTGTATTTGGGGAGTTTCTCCCATTCTTCTCTGCAGATCCTCTCAAGCTCTGTCAGGTTGAATGGGGAGCATCACTGCACAGCTATTTTCAGGTCACTCCAGAGATGTTCGATTGGGTCCAGGCTTTAGCTGCGCCACTCAAGGACATTCAGAGACTTGTCCTGAAGACACTCCTATGTTGTCTTGGCTGTGTGCTTAGGGTTGTTGTCCTGTTGGAAGGGGAACCTTCACCCCAGTCTGAGGTCCTGAGTGCTCTGGAGCAGGTTTTCATCAAGGATCTCTCTGTACTTTGCTCCATTCATCTTTCCCTCGATCTTGACTCTCCCAGTTCCTGCCGCTGAAAAACATCCACACAGCATGATGCTGCCACCATCATGCTTCACCGTAGGGATGGTATTGGCCAGGTGATGAGCGGTACTTGGTTTCCTCCAGACGTGATGCTTGGCATTCAGGCCAAAGAGTTCAATCTTGGTTTCATCAGACCAGAGAATCTTGTGTCTCATGGTCTGAGAGTCCTTTAGGTGCCTTTTGGCAAACTCCAAGTGGGCTGTCATGTGCATTTTACTGAGGAGTGGCTTCCGTCTGGCCAGTCTACCATAAAGGCCTGATTGGTGGAGTGCTGTAGAGATGGTTGTCCTTCTGGAAGGATCTCCCATCACAACAGAGGTACTCTGGAGCTCTGTCAGAGTGACCATCGGGTCCTTTGTCACCTCCCTGAACAAGGCCCTTCTTCCCCAATTGCTCAGTTTGGCCAGGCAGCCAGCTCTAGGAAGACTCTTGGTGGTTCCATACTTCTTCCATTTAAGAATGATGGAGGCCACTGTGTCTTGGGGACCTTCAATGCTGCAGACATTTTTTGTGCCTCGACACAATTCTGTCTCGGAGCTCTACGGACAACTCCTTCAACCTCATGGCTTAGTTTTTGCTCTGACATGCACTGTCAACTGTGGGACATTTATATAGACAGCTGTGTGCCTTTCCAAATCATGTCCAATAAATGGAATTTACCTCAGGTGGACTCCGATCAAGTTGTAGAAACATCTCAAGGACGACCAATGGAAACAGGATGCTGAGTCTCGAGTCTCATAGCAAAGAATCCTAATACTTATATAAGTTATTGCTGTTTCATATATCTTATAAATTAGCAACCATTTCAAAAGACCTGTCATTATGGGGTATTGTGTGTAGATTGATGAGGAAAAACATGTATTTCATCCATTTTAGAATAAGGCTGAGAGAGAGGACTGTGTGGGAATACGCACCTGTGTATTCTAGGTGTGTTTGTGTCATTCAGTAGTGCTCTTCATTCCATACAAGAAGGGAGCTTGTAAGCCTGAAATCAGGCAGGTCAGAGCACCACACCACATGTATCACACTATCTTAATCAGGATAAATGGGATGAATTTATATCTAATCTTCCATAACAGATTTGCCAATCTGTGAAGATGTGTCATGTGCTGCAAATCTAATGAGATCAGTGCGGATAATCAATTAACAGGTCATATAATCCATGAAGATGGTATATGATGAGAGATTTGCAAGTATTACAATACTTTTGTAAAATAGTGGAGCAGAGGGTCAGGTAGTGACAGATAACGACTAGAAATAAATGGAAAGGCAAGCAGAAATAACCTCCCAAAACGATACATGTTTATGTTTTTAAAAGTTCTACAGATGTTTAGTCTTTTTATCTCTTTAGTCTTTTTACCTCTGAGGTCTCATGGCCTGTCAGCTCTGTAGAGGCTAAAGTAATGACTGTGTGATGTTTACTAATGCAGTGTCTGGGTTAGTCCTTGGACTTGAAGCTTCTCCAGAGCAGTGCTCTTCTTTTATTAACACCATTCATCTCTTCTTCTCTTCATGAACCTCGTGCCTTCCTCTTTTCTCTGTGGTGTTGTTGTGGTTAATGACCAAGGCCTCACACACACACACACACACACACACACACACACACACACACACACACACACACACACACACACACACACACACACACACTAGCTTTGCAAGTCTTACCAGCGCCCTAACATGAGGGCCATGATGCTCTGGTGTTGTGGTATCATGTCTGCGATCCAGAGAGGTTGAAAATAACAAAGGTTAATTAAGACAACGTAATAATTCCATGCGAAACGCTCGAAAATTAACAAATTCATTGGACTAGCGCCGTTGCGTTTTAGTATTGAAAATGTAACCAACGGTGGGGAAATCAAGTAATAAAGTGTCTGTATTATTCCAACCTCAGTGTGGAAATATATATATGTAAAACACAGATATATCACATTTCTGACTGCACTGGGCCTTTAATGAGATCGACAGCACGCTATTATTTTTCCACAATGCAAACCCCAAATATTTGAATGTTGAGAGCCCTCATCAAACATATACTCAAACATTGAGAGCCTTTATCATACAAGAACAACCTTCACTCTGCATTTCTAATCATGTATACCCAGAATTGGCGGTCAGTGCCGTTTAAGATGAGGGAGGACGATAACTTATTTTGGAGCGTGGCCTTATTTTTATTACATCATATTGAATGACTCTCATTATATTCTATTCACCCAGCTCAATGTAACATTTCTAGGTTTAGGCTACTACGTGATACTCAAACTTCCCCATTACCCAACATGAGGTTGCTACATCCCAGTCTATGAATGAAAGTTTAAGATGAAGTTTGAGTAATCGAGGTGACAGACATTGACACATTCAATACCACCTTGCACATTCTTGCCTGCATCTAGCTGATCTAGGTGTAATCATTAATCCAACAGTTGGTATGTTTATCCACGTTTCGTTCCATTAGCTTCTGTATGAAGAAAAGTTTTTCAACAGAAATTGGCAGAATTAATACACCCCTGATCACACGCAAACACAGTACACTTTCATAGCATCCACATACAAACAGCATGATCCCTTTGATCGTTGTATAATTTCTTCTTGCATCTACACGCTCTCCTCCTTTTACCTTTTTCTTTCGTTTGTGTACTTCAGTGCACAACACATCAGCTGTCTGTGACCAGACGAAAAAACATTTCCAAGCCAAACCTTCATATCATAACTGCTACACACAGCCTACAACGTTGCCACCATATTATAACGTCATAGTCAACATAGCTACTAGAACTGACGTGTAAGTAAACCCGCTACAATCATGCAGTACAGTGTACAGCCAGCAATTAGTTTAGCAGTTACACCGGCTGTCCCCAGTGGCAATAAATTAACACAACCAAAAGCTTACCTTGACTTGGAAGTGTTCCAGTCTTGGATAGCCATAGCCAGCTAGCTAACATTGCATCCCTCTCTGTTTGAGCCTGGTGTTTGAGTAGGCTAAACTAGTTAACTGCATTCACCAGCTAACTAAGTAAAAGTGGGGGAAAAAATACAAAATATAGCTCTCTCTCTCTCTCTCTCTCGCACTTCTTCATTTTTAAAACATGTATTTGTTCAAAACTGTTCAACTATTGTTTTTCTCTTTGAGTCAATTACTCACCACATTTTATGCACTGCAGTGCTAGCTAGCTGTAGCTTATGCTTTCAGTACTAGATTCATTCTCTGATCCTTTGATGAGCCATGAGCCTCCTAGGTTTTGTATTGAAGTCCATGTACCCAGAGGAGAACAGAAACTAGCTGACCTGCGTCTACACCTTGGTGCTACCCTACAGAGGGCTGTTGAGGCTACTGTAGAACTTTATTGCAAAACAGTGTGTTTTAATCAATTATTTGATGACATTAATATATTTATTTAAAAAGGATAACTTTTTAAATGTTTAGCTATTTGAATTTCTGAAATTCACCCTTCCTCTCCTTGGGAGCCTCCACTGATACCCAGAGTAACATTTAAGGAAAATAATTAGTAGCGACTACAGCATTGCCATTTTATCTGCACCAGCATTGGGTATTTTCTCTGCAGTGGACACCTGCTACTACAACTGTACCAGGTTCATACTAATGCCCCTCCCTGTCTCCCCTCCGGCTCTGTGTTCACTGTCACTCATTACTTTCCTTTAATCTCTCTCTCTCTCTCTCTCTGTCTACATTCATTTCCATGTAAATTGGGTGTCAAATAAAAGCTAAGAGTCTTTTTATATTTTTTTATTGACAGGTATACATTTATTTTTTATATACAAGTACCATACCATATTTTTTTCAAAATGTATAAACACAAACAAACTGAAACACAACACAAAACCAACACAACCCCACACCTGATACACACTACAACATGCACAAACCTGTCCACCGACGCACAAAAACACACAGTAGCATCCCCTTTCAATACACACTTACATATCAAATTCAAACACAATTACTGTATGTCTGTTAGGAAAAGTCACACTCCTCTAGATGGTCAATGTAAGGTTTCCAGATTTTGTCAAACTTTTTTTTGCTGAATTTGAATAAATACACAATCTAATGGAATGTAACTATACTGAACAAAAATCTAAACGCAGCATGCAACAATTTCTAAGATTTTACTGAGTTACAGTTCATATGAGGAAATCAGTCAATTGAAATGAATGAATTAGGCCCGAATCTATGGATTTCACATGACTGGGAATTCAGATATGCATCTGTTGGTCACAGATACCTTTTAAAAAATGGGCCTCATAATGGGCCTCAGGATCTCGTCACGGTATTTCTGTGCCTGCCCATACCATAACCCCAATACCACCATGGGCACGCTCTTCACAACGTTGACATCAGCAAACCGCTTGCCCACATGAAGCCATACACGTGGTCTGCGGTTGTGAGGCCGGTTGGAGGCGTCAACAGTGAAGAGGCGACTCTGGGATGCTGGCCTTCTAGGCAGAGGTCCTCTGTCCAGTCTGAACGTCAACAGTGAAGAGGCGACTCCGGGATGCTGGCCTTCTAGGCAGAGGTCCTCTGTCCAGTGTCTGTGTTCTTTTGCCCATCTTAATCTTTTATTTTTATTAGTCAGTCTGAGATATGGCTTTTTCTTTGCAACTCTGCCTAGAAGGCCAGTCTACCGGAGTTGGCCTCTTCACTGTTGATGTACTATTTAATGAAGCTTCCAGATGAGGACCTGTGAGGCATCTGTTTCTCAAACTAGACACTCTAATGCACTTGTCCTCTTGCTCAGTAGTGCACCGGGGCCTCCCACTCATCTTTCTATTCTGGTTAGAGCCAGTTTGAACTGTTCTGTGAAGGGAGATGTACACAGTGTTATACGAGATCTTCAGTTTCTTGGCAATTTCTCGCATGGAATAGCCTTCATTTCTCAGAACAAGAATAGACTGACGAGTTTCAGAAGAAAGTTCTCTGGACATTTTGAGCCTGTAATCAAACCCACAAATGCTGATGCTCTAGATATTCAAATTGTGTAAATAAGGCCAGTTTATTGCTTCTTTAATCAGAACAACAGTTTTCAGCTGTGCTAACATAATTGCAAAAGGGTTTTCTAATGAGCAATTAGCCTTTTAAAATGATAAACTTAGATTAGCTAACACAACATGCCATTGGAACACAGGAGTGATGGCTGCTGATAATGGGCCTCTGTACGCCTATGCACATACTGTATTCCATAAAAAAAATCTGCCGTTTCCAGCTACAATAGTCATTTACAACATTAACAATGTCTACACTGTGTTTCGTATCAATTTGATGTTATTTTAATGGACGAAATAATTGCTTTTCTTTCAAAAACAAGGACATTTCCAAGTGGCCCCAAACTTTTGAACGGTAGTGTGTGTATATATATATATATATATACATATATATATAATATACATGTTTTTTTTCTCCACTCTATAGTGTTCGGATTAGGGGAAGGGTTAGCTAAGAGGGTTAAGGGAAGGGTTAGCTAACATGCTAAGTAGTTGCAAGAGATCTCAAAAGTAGTTGAAAAGTTGCTAATGATCTAAAATGCTAAAGTTGTCCATGATGAGATTTGAACTTGCAACATTGGGTTGCGTTATACACCCACCCACCCAGACCAACCATACTACTTTGGTTTTTGCCGTAAGGAACCATCTGTCTTTTGCAACCACAACAAATATAACATATCATACTAATTTTGCGTCCCAGATTTATGTTTACTTTGTTATGTCTAATTTATGAGACTAGGCTGGACTGAAACACAACAAAATGTGGAAAAAGTCAAGGGGTGTGAAAACTTTCTGAAGGCACTGTAGACTATGTCAATCTTGACCAACAGAAAATACACTCTTCCCTATCTTGTAGGCCTATCCAGTATCAAAGGCTTTTTGGTGTTTTGTATCAGATGGTTCTTTCCATTCATCAAATGGCCGCTGCACAATTTGGATGGATTTATTGATTGATCAATTTTATTTGTCAGTTAGAAAAATGCATATACAAAGTACAACCATTTTTTAAAGGGATTTCACAATAACAGCTGGATTTATTTCCATTATGCTTCCTATTTTCTTTGACATAAATACATGTACAATTCCATAGATACAGACACATTACAGAGAAACAGACAAAACAATGCTTGACCTCCAGGTGAGTATGAGGGGGGAGTTTAAGGACAATTGTTACAAGCTTGTTTTGGCTGGTAAGTAGCTTATTCTTTAGATGTTTGGGGCTGCTGAACCATGATGTGCAGGCATAATCAAAGTGACACTGGACTATCGTACTTGCCACAGCATGAGTGGAACTTTGGTTTTAGAATTGGGGAGGGGACATAACTTGACGAGGGGTCCTCCCATTTTTGGGGTGATCTAAAGCTCATTTCCTGCATTTCTACACAATCTAATATGACCCATGGCCCTTCTAGCCGTCTCTATTTAGAACAACAAAAAGTCAGCAAAAATGCCCACAGTCATCAAGCTAGGTAAGAGATGATTAAATATGTTTAAGTGATTGATAAGACTGAACCAGGTAAGAGGTGGCAGGATAGCCTAGTGGTTAAGCGTTGGACTAGTAACCGAAAGGTTGCAAGTTCGAATCCCCGAACTGACAAGGTACAAATCTGTCGTTAACTGCCTGTTCAGGGGCAGAGCTCACTGTTCCTAGGCGTCATTGAAAATAAGAATTTGTTCTTAACTGACTTGCCGAGTAAAATAAATTATTTAAGTGAGTGATAAGACTGAACCAGATCCATGATAATTAATGAGGAAAGAGATGATTAAATATGTTGAAGTTATTGATAAAACTGAAATAGATCCCCCCACTCAGCTTTAGGATATTAGTGAAACATTAATTATTGGTTTCAGGTGTGTTAGGCAAAGGCCAGAGTGACAACCAACAGTACGGCAGACCCCCAGGGCCAGAGTGACAACCAACAGTACGGCAGACCCCCAGGGCCAGAGTGACAACCAACAGTACGGCAGACCCCCAGGGCCAGAGTGACAACCAACAGTACGGCAGACCCCCAGGGCCAGAGTGACAACCAACAGTACGGCAGACCCCCAGGGCCAGAGTGACAACCAACAGTACGGCAGACCCCCAGGGCCAGAGTGACAACCAACAGTACGGCAGACCCCCAGGGCCAGAGTGACAACCAACAGTACGGCAGACCCCCAGGGCCAGAGTGACAACCAACAGTACGGCAGACCCCCAGGGCCAGAGTGACAACCAACAGTACGGCAGACCCCCAGGGCCAGAGTGACAACCAACAGTACGGCAGACCCCCAGGGCCAGAGTGACAACCAACAGTACGGCAGACCCCCAGGGCCAGAGTGACAACCAACAGTAAGGCAGACCCCCAGGGCCAGGACTGAGCAGGCCAGCACCCATGTATTGCCTAAAAAGGTATCACCCCTGACGTGGACATGTTTTCATCCAGACCTTATGAAACTTGCACAGTACACCCTTAATCCTCTAATAAATCAAATCTTCAATCTTCTTCCATCCATTGTGGGAGGATAACCAACCTTCTAATTAATGGCAATGCATTTACTAGCTGCTTTAAATGCTAGGTTACACAGTTTCTTCTGATAACAGTCTCCAGAATCAATATTTCAAAGCAAACAAAAACAGGGAGAAGGGAGAATCTGTAGACATGCTGAGATAAAAGAAAATACTCTTTGCCAGAATTCAGCCAGCCTTCACAAGACCATAACATATGCAAATATGTCCCCTTTTGTGTTTTACACCTCCAGCAGAATAATACATTTCTGAGTGCATGATATTCAGTTTCCCTGACATATAGTAGGTTCTATGGATGGTCTTAAACTGCAGTAATTTAAGTCTGAGATGATATGAACATGACTTGGCATTCTAACTCATCTGTATCCATTCATCATCATCGATAGTGTCTCCCAGGTCTTCCTCACACTTTTGTTTTACATGTTTTGCTTGCTTGTCCAGTGTTTGCTGCACAGATAGAAAAAAGTGTTGTGTTTGCAAAAGTTCACCTCTGCGCTGTCACAGACTGGTCTTCCCTGGCTGACTGACCCTGATGTGACCCCTTTCACCATCTGATCCTGTTCAGATGAGGCATGACAAAGAACTATCTTGGTGTACATTTATACATTATATTATCCAAGAATAGAATCAATGGTTCAATGATTGAAATGACCATTATTCCCATTATTCCCAGATACTGAAAATGGCGCCGACAGAGATGGTAGCCTCACTTTGAGTTCTAAGGAAACTAGGCAGTATTTTGTTTTTTATGTATTATTTTTTGCATTGTTACCCCAGAAAATCTTAAGTCTTATTACATACAGCAGGGAAGAACTATTGGATATAAGAGCAACGTCAATTTACCAACATTACGACCAGGAATACGACTTTCCCTAAGCGGATCCTCTGTTCGGACCACCACCCAGGACAATGGATCTAATCCCAGTAGCCGACCGATAACAACGACTCCGCAGAATGGGCAGATGGATCGGCCTCCTGGTCAGGCTCCGTAGATGTGCACATCACTCACCGCTCTTGGGTATACTACTCATGTACCAATGTCCAGTCTCTTGACAACAAGGTAGACACAATTCGAGCAAGGGTTGCCTTCCAGAGAGACATCAGAGCTGTAACATTCTCTGTTTCACAGAAACATGGCTCTCTCGGGATATGCTGTCGGAATGGTTTCAGCCACCGGGCTTATCCATGCATCGTGTCGACAGAGATAAACACCACTCTGGGAAGAGGAATGGCGAGTGTGTATGCTTTATGATTAACAACTCATTGTGTAATCATAACAACATACAGGAACTCAAGTCCATCTGCTCACCCGACCTAGAATTCTTTACAATCAAATGCCAGCCATTTTACCTACAAATAGAATTCTCATCAGTTATAGTCACAGCTATGTACATTCCCCCTCAAGCAAACACCAAGATAGAGTCCAGTGAAGTTCATTGAGGGCTATGTAAACTTGAAACTATATATCCGGAGGCTGCATTTCTTGTAGCTGGGAATTTTAACAAAGCAAATTTGAGAACAAGGCTACCTAAGTTCTATCAGCATATTGATTGCACGACACGCAGGGCTAATACTCTTGACCGCTGCTACTCTAACTTCCGCGATGCATACAAAGCCCTCCCCCACCCTCCCTTTGGCAAATCCGATCACGACGCCATCTTGCTCGTACCGTTTCATAGGCAGAAACTCAAACAGGATGTACCAGAGACAAGAACCATTCAGAAGCCACTCTTCAAGATTGTTTTGGTCACGCGGACTGGAATATGTTCCAGTCAGCCTCAGAGAACAACATTGACCTATATGTTGACTTGGTGAGTGCATTTATAAAGAAGTGAATTGGAGATGTTGTACCCACTGTGACTATTAAAATCTACCCTAACCAGAAACTGTGGATGGATGGCGGCATTCGTGCAAAACTGAAAGCATGAACCACCGCATTTAACCATGGAAAGAGGTCTGGAAATATGGCTGAGTATAAACAGTGTAGTTATTCCCTCCTCAAGGCAATCAAACAAGCCAAATGCTGGTACATGGAAAAGGTGGAGTCGCAATTCAACGGCTTAGACATGAGACGTATGTGGCATGGCTTTACAGGAAATCACATACTACAGAAACATAAACAACCATGTCACGAACAACGACGTCACGCTTCCAGACAAACTAAACACCTTCTTTGCTCGCTTTGAGGATAACACAGTGCCACCGTCCCGGTTCACTAACAAAGACTGCCACCCCCCTTCTCCATGGCTGACGTGATTAAAACATTTTAACATTTTAACCCTCGCTAGGCTGCTGGCCCAGACGGCATCACTAGACGCGTCCTCAGAGCATGCGTAGACCAGCTGGCTGGTGTGTTTACATACATATTCAATCACTCCCTATCCCAGTCTGTTGTCCCAACATGCTTCAAGATGGCTACCATTGTTCCTGTTCCTGAAGGCAGTTAACTGAACTAAATGGCAACCACCCTGTAGCAATCACTGTCATCATGAAGTGCTTTGAGAGGCTAGTCAAGGATCATATCACCACCACCTTACCGGCCACCCTAGACCCACTTCAGTTTGCATACCGCCCCAACAGGTCCACAGATGACACAATCGCCATCACACTGCACACTGCCCTATCCTATCTGGACAAAAATATTACCTTTGTAAGAATGCTGTTCATTGACTACAGCTCAACACCATACTACCCTCCAAGCTCATCATCAAGCTGGAAGACCTGGGTCTCAACCCTGCCCTGTGCAACCGGGTCCTGGACTTTCTGATGGGTTGCCCCCATGTGGTGAAGGTAGGAAACAACATCTCCACTTTGCTGACCCTCAACACTGGAGCCCCACAAGTGTGTGTGCTCAGCCCTCTACTGTACTCCCTGTTCACCCACGACAGTGTGGCCATGCACGCCTCCAACTCAATCATCAAGTTTACAGACAACATAACAGTAGTGGGCTTGATCACCAACAACGACGAGACAGCCTACAGGAAGGAGGTGAGGGCACTTGGAGTGTGGTGTCAGGAAAACAACCTCTCACTCAACATCAACAAAACAAAGCAGATGATCGTGGACTTCAGGAAACAGCAGAGGGAGCACCCCCCTATCCACATTGAAGGGACAGCAGTGGAGAAAGTTTGAAGTTCCTGGGCCTTATCCATCACAGACAAACTGAAATGGTCCACCCACACAGACAGTGTGGTGAAGAAGGTGCAATAGCGCCTGATAAACTTTTTCATATGCACAATCGAGAGCATCCTGTCGGGCTGTATCACAGCCTGGTACGACAACTGCACCACCCTCAACCACAAGGCTCTCCAGAGGGTGGTGCGGATCACCTGGGGCAAACTACCTGCCCTCTGTGACACTTACAGCACCCAATGTCACAGGAATGTAAAAAAAAGATAATCAAGGACAACAACCACTCAGGCCACTGCCTGTTCATACCGCTATCATCTAGAAGGCGAGGTCAGTACAGGTGCATCAAACCTGGGACCGAGAGATTGAAAAACAGCTTCTATCTCAAGGCCATCAGACTGCTAGACAGCAACCAGTAACTCAGAGAGGCTGCGGTCTACATTGAGATCCAATCACTGGACACTTTAATAAATGGATCACTAGTCACTACTTTAAATAATGCCACTTTAATAATGTTTACATATCTTACATTACTTTTATCACATGTATATACTGTATTTTATACCATCTATCGCACCTTGCCTATGCCACTTGGCCATTGCTCATCCATATACTTATATGTACATATTCTCATTCACCCCTTTAGATTTGTGTGTATTAGTTGTTGGGGAATTGTTTTATTACTTGTTAGATATTAATGCACTGTCGGAACTAGAAGCATTTCGCTACACTCGCATTACCATCTGCTAACCATGTGTATGTGACCAATAAAATGTGATTTGATTTGAGATACCAGACTGTACCCATCAACTCAAGATGGAACTTTGTATCTATTCACTGATTCTTAAAATAAACTACAAAATTCCCCTGAGCTCCATAGACTGGTCTTCTGTTGCTGTCTGACCTTGCAGGGCCACCTGTCACCATCTGATCCTGCTCAGACATGATGAGCATAGTGTTGTCTACTGACTGTGCATCATGGCAGTGAAGCCTGCAGAGCAGTTTATACCGTGTCAGTGTGAAAAGTAGGGAATTAGCTAGTGAAACTGACAGATCAATAACATTACAGTGCTATACTGATGAGTAAAATTTCACATTGCGCTGAACAAAATGTCTGAATGGGATTGAGGCAAAATTAATAGCTAAAGTTAGTTAACCTGCTAACTAACTACCATTAGCTAACTTTTGGCTAGCTCTAGCTAATGGTACATTAAATTGACTTTTGTTGAAACGGGATAAAACAAAGGCTACAAAACATTTCCATACACAACAGATGTTTGCTCCATGACAGATAGCTTAGAGGCTAGCTAGTGCTGACCTGTCTGTGGTGGCTACTGGCTAGCTAACTAGCTGCTAGTAGTCTATTCACTTCAGTCGAGAGGGGATGACACATTATATTAGGTAATGTAACATGTCAGTTACACTACTAGATCAGCAATGGGAAAAAAATGCTCCCCTCCCCCCTGTCAAACAGCATTTACCTTGCCAGCTACACAGTTGACGTCTACAGCTTATACACACCTTGGCCAAATACATTTAAACTCAGTTTTTCCCAATTCCTGACTATTAGGGATTTACTCCTCTTCTTCCGAAGAGGAGAGGCGAAAAGGATCCGAGGACCAATATGCGGTGTGGTAAGTGTCCATGGTTCTTTTAATACGAAATAGTACACATGAACAACTGAATACAACAAACAATAAACGTGGAAAACCTAAACAGCCTATCTTTTTTTTTTTTTATAAAAAATAATTTATCATCTTCAATACCATACATTCTTTACAACTCATAATTTTCATACATACTCAAATAATGGTATTTTAATTAAACTAATTTAACTAAACATAAACCCCAAACAAAACCTCAGGGGAGCATCTTCCCTCCCCGTCACCCTACAAAATACCTTTCCCTATCTCCCCGTCCCTAATCTATCAGCCCTAAACCCCCCCTTCCACCTCTCCAGAGCAGCATGCTGCCCCCACTTCCTCTCCTCCCTCTTCATCCTCCCCCTCAAATCTCCTCCCTCCTCATCCTCCCCCCAAAAACCTGTCCCTATCCGTCCCTCTCGCTCTCCCTACACCTCTCTCTAACCTGGCCCACGTCAATACAAAATTCCCCCTTACCAAACCTAACAACACCCGTGCCCTAGCCCATACTACCCCGGCAAAGGCACAGTCCCAAAAGACATGGCGCACAGTCTCCTCCCTGCCACAAGAGGATCTTGGACAGGTGGGGGATTGCACCAAACTATACCGGTACATGATGGAACGTACTGGCAAGCACTTATGGAGGCTCAACCAATTCAGGTCCTTGAGCCTGTTGTCCAGACCCCGCGCCTGCACTCCCTCCCAGTCCACTTCCGAGATGTCCACTACAGGCACCGGACTCCCTGCCTTTCTGACCTCCTCGTACAGGTGCCTGTGATCTAAACCTACTCGGGCAACTTCAACCTCAGGGTGCGCACGCAGCCACTTGGCCGCATGACCAAAGTGCCACGGCAGCTGTTCCGCCCGAGGACCCGTGTTAGACCACACCATTACGCTTCTCGCCTGATACGAGAAGAACACATGCAGGAGGTAACCGGACGGGTGTATCACTGGATGAGCAAGCTCTGTTAACAAGAAAGAAACAAAAATTGTGTCCAGCTTGAGGGGGAAATGTGGTACCCCCCTACCTCCCTCCCCGATGGGACAGATCATGCGTGCCCTGGCGACCCACTCGCACCTGCCACTCCACATGAACTGAAACACAAGCCTCACTAGAGGCCTCCTTAGACAAGCAGGGAATGGGTAGATGTACGCCAAATACAAAAGAGACGACAACACATCCACCTTTAGGACCAGCACTTTGCCCATAAAAGACAAATACCTAGCCTTCCACATTGCTAGCTTCCTCTGTACCACTGCGATACGCATGTTCCAGTTTAGCGTCGCTGAGCCGGAGGTCTCAAAATGGACCCCGAGAATCCTCAGGTCCCCCTCACAGAGAGAGAACCCCCCAGGCACATCCGTTCTACTGTGCCATCTTCGAAAAACTTGACGGAAGACTTTGCATGGTTCAGAACTGCTCCCGACGCTCGGGTGAAATCCCCAAAGATGGCAAGGGACCTTGTCAGGCACGAGTCCTTGCACAGCAGCAAGGAAGTGTCGTCGGCGTACTGCGTCATCTTAACACGCAGCCCACCACTTCCAGGGATCAACAAGCCTTCCACCCCTGTGTCTGCCCTAATGGCAGCCCCCAGAGGCTCCATGTACAGAACGAAGAGCAGAGCCGAGAGTGGGCACCCCTGCCTGACCCCAGACGAGAGGTCAAAAACGTCACCCAAGTGACTATTTACACTAGCTCGGCACCCCGCTCCGACATATAATGTACGAATCCATCCTATGAACTTCTCCCCAAATCCTAATCGACCTAACACTCTGAATAAAAAGGATCTATTCACGCGATCAAAGGCTTTCGCCTGATCTAGCGCTGCTACCATTAAAGGCAGTCCTCTATCTTCAACCCAAGCGATGGAGTCCTTGATTAACTGTAGGTTCCATCTAATAGAGCGGCCCTCTACCCCGCACGTCTGATCCTCATGGACAACGTAGGGAAGGGCTGTGCGGAACCGGTCTGCTAAAACCTTTGCAAGTAGCTTGTAATCTACACACAGCATGGTCGACGGCCGCCAGTTGCCAAGGTCTGTTACTTCCCCCTTCTTATATAAAAGTGACAGCACACCAACAGCCATTGATCCCCCCGGGACCCCCGTCTCAATGATGGCCTTCAAGACTTCGAGGACCACTGGTCCAAGTATACCCCAAAACTTGAGATAAAATTCAGCCGGCAGCCCATCCATCCCAGGCACCTTCCCTTTTCCCATCCTCCTAAGAGCGCTCTCAACCTCTTCTAGTGAAATCTGGGCCTCCATCACTTCTCTAATGTCCTCCGGCAACCGCCTGGACAAGTGTTCTAAAAACACATTTCCCTGCTCTACATCTATTTTCATTTCCACTTGCTCCTACCTGGCACGCAGGCGTCCCATCTAGAGCTCTGGAAATGCAAATGCGCTACGCTAAATGCTAATAGTATTAGTTAAAACTCAAACGTTCATTAAAATACACATGCAGGGTATTGAATTAAAGCTACACTCGTTGTGAATCCAGGCAACAAGTCAGATTTTTTAAATGCTTTTCGGCGAAAGCATGAGAAGCTATTATCTGATAGCATGTAACACCACAAAAGACCCGCAGGGGACGTAATAAATAATTAGCATATTCGGCGCTACACAAACCGCACAATAAAATATAAAACGTTCATTACCTTTGACCATCTTCTTTGTTGGCACTCCTAGATGTCCCATAATCACTATTGGGTCTTTTTTCCGATTAAATCGGTCCATATATAGCCTAGATATCATTCTATGTAGACTGTATGATAAATGAAAAAATAGCGTTTTATAACGTAACGTCATTTTTTTAAAATTCAAAAAGTCAACGATAAACTTTCACAAAACACTTCGAAATACTTTTGTAATGCAACTTTAGGTATTAGTACACGTTAATAAGCGATAAAATTCATCAGGAGGCGATGTAACTTCTATAGTGTCGTCTGGAAAAAACATGGCCGGAGAGAGCTCGACCAAAACATCCGGTCGGAGACCGGAGGGAAGGAGTTCCCTTGAACCGGTTAGACCAAGAATCAATTGCGAATCAAATGACAAGACTCTAGACAATGTGTGGTAGCTGTAGGCGCTGAAACCTCTGTCTCATGTAATTCGGTTCACTTTGAACAATTCCTGGAAGTAAGCGCAAGGATATTTATTTCCATTTTCAGTGATCAGGTTTTCCTGCGCTATTCGATGAAACTCACGCTCTGTTAAAGTCACAGCCGTGATTTAACCAGTTTTATAAACGTCTGAGTGTTTTCTATCCACACATACTAATCATATGCATATACTATATTCCTGGCATGAGTAGCAGGGCGCTGAAATGTTGCGCGATTTTTAACAGAATGTTCGAAAAAGTAGAGGGTAGACTGAAGAGGTTAAATAAACATTGGAAATGATCAGTTGTCACCCTGACCATATCCTCTGGTTCTCTAACTATACTACCATTTTCTTCCCTAACGCCATGCATTACCTTCCTACTCTGTCTGGCCCTAACCGACTTAAAGAACATAGCAGAACAAGTCTCATTGTGTTCTAGAAAGCCACTATGCGCACGCTCCAGGAAAGCTCGAGCCTTCCGCTCCTGCGCCTTTAGGGTTGCGGATCTCTCCCAGTCAAACGACCCGCCGAGGTTGCCTGCCTCGTACTCGAGTTCAATTAACCTTTGGATACGATCCACCTCCCTCCTCTCCTCCCTTTTTTTCCTCTTGCAATACCCTATTATAAAAGCCCTAATCCTCACCTTAACTAATTCCCACCACTCTAACACCCCCTCGCACATGGACTGGAGGCCTTCAAGCCTCCAAAAGAAACCATAAAAACCGTCAACAAAAGCCTGCTCCTCCAGCACATCCCGATCTAACTTCCAGTACCCCCTACCAAAGAGGCAGACTGGCGACCCCACCTGCAGGAGCACCCCGTCGTGATCTGAAAATAAAACAGGCAACAGCCGCCCAGACAACTTACCCAAAGACCTGGGTACAAAAATATAGTCAAGCCTCCGCTCAACCCCCCTGGAGTTGCGCCATGTAGGACCGGCCATTTTCGGAGTAGTGTGCAGACCACCATCTACCAGACCATGGCAAGCCATTAGCCCGGTAATGGCGCCTGCACTGCTATCCCCCCTATTCCTAAATCTGTATTAAAATCCTCCCTATCACTAATTTCCTATTTGTAACACACAGGGGCGTCAGACAGTCCACCATCTCCCTCCTGTCTGCCACCACCTGTGGCCCATACACCACCACTAATCTAAATTTACAATCCCTTATCGTGACATCCACCCCTATAACCCTCCCCTGCATTACCACAAAATAATCCTCCACTTTTACCTCCCTGTGCCCACACAAAATCCCTACCCCCGATGAGTGCAGCCCCCAACACCCCAAACCGACTCCCCCTTGTCCCACTCCCTCTTAAACCTACTAACATCCCCTCCATCCCTCAGGTGAACCTCCTGTAAAAAACAATAATCAAACCCCACACTCTGCATTTTCTTGTGCTGCACGAGGCGAATATGTGTCCGTAGGCCATACAGCACCTGCAAAATGGGGGCTGACGTGCATGAAACAACGTCCCCCTGTCAGCCCCTAGGGAGAACATAGCAGGAGGATGGAGGTAGCCACCATGTCCCTTTGGGTCCTCTCTGAGGAGGGCCTGGAAGCCTCTCCTCCCATTCCAAAACCCAAGGGAGTCTTTGAGGTGCCTTGCTGAGGAGACGTTATCCATGAATCTCCCCAGAAAAGCTCTCACCTCTTCGTCCTTAATGTAAGGGTTGTAAATGTTGACAGTTACAACCCTGAAGTTATTCTTCGCCAGGCTTGTTATTTCATAGTGGCTCATCGGCCTCTCCGTAAGGAGAATGGCGCTCGTTCTCTTCTCTTCCAAAACAAGAAAAAAAGAAAAACCAAAGTGACTGAGCCTATCTTGTGACAACAAACACAGAGACAGGAACAATCACCCACAAAAACACTCAAAGAATATGGCTGCCTAAATATGGTTCCCAATCAGAGACAACGATAAACACCTGCCTCTGATTGAGAATCACTCCAGGCAGCCATAGACTATTCTAGACAACCCCACTAACCACTATCCCATAACCTACAACAAACCCCTAGACTAAACACACCACAGGGCGTGACACTGACATTTAATCCTAGTACAAATTCCCTGTCTTAGGTCCGTTAGGATCACCACTTTATTTTAAAAATGTGAAATGTCAGAATAATAGTAGAGAGAATGCTTTATTTAAGCTGTATCTCTTTCATCACATTCCCAGTGGGTCAGAAGTTTACATACACTCAATTAGTACTTGGTAGCATTGCCTTTGAATTGTTTAACTTGGGTCAAACGTTTTGGGTAGCCTTCCACAAGCTTCCCACAATAAGTTGGGTGAATTTTGGCCTATTCCTCCTGACAGAGCTTGTGTAACTGAGTCAGGTTTGAAGGCCTCCTTGCTCACACACACTTTTTCTGTTCTTCCCACAAATTTTTTATAGGTTTGAGGTCAGGGCTTTGTGATGGCCACTCCAGTACCTTGACTTTGTTGTCCTTAAGCCGTTTTGCCACAACTTTGGAAATATGCTTGCGGTCATTGTCCTTTTGGAAGACCCATTTGCGATCAAGCTTTAACTTCCTGACCGATGTCTTGAGATGTTGCTTCAATATATCTACATAATTCTCCTGCCTCATGATGCCATCTATTTTGTGAAGTGCACCAGTCCCTCCTGCAGCAAAGCACCCCCACAACATGATGCTGCCACCCTCGTGCTTCGTGGTTGGGATGGTGTTCTTCCACTTGCAAGCCTCCCCGTTTTCCTCCAAACATAACGATGGCCATTATGGCCAAACAGTTCTATTTTGTTTCGTCAGACCAGAGGACGTTTCTCCAAAAAGTACGATCTTTGTTACCATGTGCATTTGCAAACCGTAGTCTGGCTTTTTTATGGCGGTTTTGGAGCATTGGCTGCTTCCTTGCTGAGCGACCTTTCAGGTTATGTCGATATAGGACTTGTTTTACTGTGGATATAGATACTTTTGTACATGTTTCCTCCAGCATCTTCACAAGGTCCTTTGCTGTTGTTCTGGGATTGATTTGCACTTTTCGTACCAAAGTATGTTCATCTCATAAGTAGAATGTATGCACACATGACTGTAAGTCGCTTTGGATAAAAGCGTCTGCTAAATGGCATATATAAATATAAATATAAATCTCTAGGAGACAGAAACACATCTCCTTCTTGAGCGGTATGACGGCTGCGTGGTCCCCTGGTGTTTATACTTGCGTACCACTGTTTGTACAGATGAACGTGGTACCTTCAGGCGTTTGGAAATTGCTCCCATGGATGAAACAGACTTGTGGATGTGTACAATTTTTTTTCTATTTCTATTTTTTCCCCCCATGATGTCAAGAAAAGAGGCACTGAGTTTGAAGGTAGACCTTGAAATACATCCACAGGTACAACTCCAATTGACTCAAATGGTGTCAATTAGCCTATCAGAAGCTTCCAAAGCCATGACATAATTTTTTGTGGAATTTTCCAAGCTGTTTAAAGGCACAGTCAACTTAGTGTTTGTAAACTTCTGACCCACTGGAATTGTGATACAGTGAATAATAAGTGAAATAATCTGTCTGTAAACATTTGTTGTAAAAATGACTGTCATGCACAAAGTAGATGCACAAAATAGATGCCAAAACTATAGTTTTTAACAAGAACTTTGTGGAGTGGTTGAAAAACTAGTTTTAATGACTCCAACCTAAGTGTATGTAAACTTCCAACTGTATCAGTCCTTTAAAGAGTAGCCAGTTTTGCTCTGCTTGCTTTTACAGCTCTGAGAAAAAGTGCAACCAACACAGACAGCTGCTGCCTCTGTTTATCTCTCCAGTGCTGGTTCTATACACCAGCCTTTCATAAGCTTTACTTGCACACAGCCTGTCCGCGCACTCTGTGGTGCCTGTACAGTCCTAAATCCAGCCGGCTATTTCCAGAATGTGTGTGTGTGTGGGGGACGGGGGGGGGGGTTCCCCCTATCCCCAGTGAAGGTTGTGCCCCTGTGCCAGAGTGGTTGGGGTGTCTATAGCTAGGTTTCCATCCAATTGGCTACAGATTTTCATGCAAGTATTCTAAAATCTGCATAAAAACAATGTGCGCATTTCCTCACCAAAGTTGGGTTTCCATCAAGTTGAGCTGATAAAAGCCTATGCGTAAATATGTAGTGCACATAAAAATAACTTTTGCGGTTGAATCGCAGTTTTTTTGTAACTGTATTGCAGCGGTATGTTTTATAGAATCATAACTGCTCGTTACTGAACTGTAGAAGCTGTATGATGTATAGCTCTCTGTCCTGATGTTCTGCCTGATAACCTAGCTGTGTAGTCGCTGGTCTATATCCAGTCAACTGTAGCTTATACGCTGCTTTATGATAGAATCCCACTGATACAGCTATGGGACGAGGACGCTAAATCATCCTACATCATCATCATCTCACATCCAGAGAGCATTCTGCCAAAAAGTCAAGGCTAGTGACCTGGAAAAGATTGGAGCATCCTGGCACTGAATAGGATATTGTGCATTGGTAGTAAGAGAGACAGTCAGTCAGTCACACACTGGCCATACAGAGGGGAATGATCATGTACTCTACAGCACTCTTTCCCCAGCAACATATTGCTCTCTCTGGCTGCACTACAATAGACTAGGTCCGTCCCCAATGTTCAACATTATTCCAGCATTTACAGAAGATAATGGAGCCAATAACAGCATTACAAAGAATTATTAACACACCATATATAAAAATGAAGCTCTTAACAAACTTTGACTCCAACATTGTAGACCTGACATGATCTATTATCATTACTGTTTAGATGCCTATGGTGACACACCGTGTCTGATTCTACTACTACCTGACATTCACAGGCTGGGGCTTTGTGGCTTTTGTGGCTCAGAGAGTACAGCACTAGCCTCTGCACCGCAGGATGAAAGGATCAAACATCTCCTGATAAACCATCAGTATTCTCTGTTTTAGGTGTGTCCACCTGCTGAGGCATTGAGCCGACCTTGGCCTTTCCCAGAAGGAGTATTTCAGGCTGTCTCAGTCTTAGAGTTGTGGTCAGCGAACTGTCAGTGGGGGAGAAAGACCCATTTAAAGAGTCTAACAGCACCAGCAGAGAGAGACGTGACCCGCTTCCTCAAACCCGGCCTGGCTTTCTCAGCAATGTTTGGAATTTCCATCACACACATGCCATTTGGTCCGAGGGTCTTGAGATATGAGGGACTAGTAAACAGTCACCACTCGGCTATAGGGGCTGGCCAGTGACACGACAATCTGTTTTAGGGTGGGGGACTGTCATCCTTTTCTGGGATTGAACTATTTACTAACTACATGTTACACACATAAGAACAAACTGATACAATACTAGAAGTGAAAGAAACTGTCACTCATGGAAGTTGAAACACAACTTGAAACAGAAGTTGGAGCAGAACTTAATTTGTCACATTTCCTGTATAACCCCTGGATCGATTATTTTCCACTGACTAACTGGTTCTTTTGTATTTCTGATTTCTGATGGGGCATGTTTTTATTTCCCAGAGATGACATTTATTTTGACATGTCAAACAGACGTCTCTGCTTCCTGTAGATAAAAGCCTGGGCGTCCTTTGAAGTGCCTTTCTGGAAATGAAAAGTGACAGCCGAGCGAGATCAGACAGCCGAGTGAGATCAGACAGCCGAGTGAGATCAGACAGCCGAGCGAGATCAGACAGCCGAGCGAGATCAGACAGCCGAGTGAGATCAGACAGCCGAGCGAGATCAGACAGCCGAGTGAGATCAGACAGCCGAGCGAGATCAGACAGCCGAGTGAGATCAGACAGCCGAGCGAGATCAGACAGCCGAGCGAGATCAGACAGCCGAGCGAGATCAGACAGCCGAGCGAGATCAGACAGCCGAGCGAGATCAGACAGCCGAGCACCCCTTACACAAATGAACAGGGGAAGGAACACCTAATGAATACAACAGTAAATACTTCAGAAACATGTTTGAAATGGGGACAATGAAAAATAACAGTATTCATCAAGTTGACAGCATCAAGTTCTCTTGTGTGACAAACTGAATAGAACACTTTTCGTTTTGCTGATATTTTTGAGCTCGTTCTGTGTAATGTGCATTCACACCTGTCTTCTGAGAGGGCTTCTTTCCTCAAACACGTCTCAGAAAGGGGAGTTAAAGGCTGCAGTACCAATAAGGTGTAACTCTTAACACTCAAATAAGATTATATGACAGAATATCTTCTTTCTCATAGCCACCTAGCTATACAAATAAAGTATTTATTAAAAAATACAAACAATCAATGTGTCACTCACCTTCAGTCGTTCTGACACTCACAAGAAGCATGCAGTTTGAAGTGTGATAGAAAAGATCCGCAGAAAGGGAAAATATAGCTTCTACACAAATGAAATATTACTGTAAGCTGCAAATAGTGTATTACATTATCCTGCAAGACTTGTGTATATAGATAATGGAGACATTGTTGAAAGGATCACATTAGTTATATTCTTTTGTCCTTTTCCAACATAACAACATTAAAGTGGAACTCTCCGTTAATGAGATGTGTAAATCATTCCAAATAATGAATGCTCTTCCCATCTTAGACATAAAACAAAATGGTATATTAAAGAAAAGAACATTGAGAGGGAGAGAGGGAGAAAGAGGGAGATGGAGAGAGAAGATGGGGGGAGGGAGGGGAGATAGAATGAGGGAGGGAGGGAGGGCGATAAGGTCCCTCTCTCTACTGCAGTAATTAACAGTATTCTGGGAGAGGCAGAGTGTGACGCCCAATTTCACACTCCGGTTGCTTAACAGTTCTGTCGTTGAGTGGCTCTGTCCCAGACTTCCCTGCAGTAAACCCTCTCTACTTTAAAAACAACAACCTTTATTCAGCTGAGGAAAAGGTTTCCTAAACACACACACACACACAAATTCAACTACATCTTCCATCGAATCAGATGGCTTATTCATTACAAAAGCATTTGATGTTGCCAATTATTTTAATGCTTATTTCTTTGGCAAAGTGGGCAGACTTAGTTAGGAAATGCCAACAATGAACAGTGAGCAATTGTATTCATGCATAACAAAACTGAAATAATTTTTTAAAGTTAGTGTGGGAGAGGTGGAAAAATGATTGTTATTGATCAATAATGACAAACCTCCTGGCGTTGACAACTGAGATGGAAAGCTACTGAGGATGGTAGGTGACTCTATAGCCACTACTATCTGTATGCACACATGACTGTAAGTCGCTTTGGATAAAAGCGTCTGCTAAATGGCATATATTATTATATTATATTATATATATTATATTTTTAATCTGAGCCTAGAGGAAAGTCTTTGTCCTCAGGCCTGGAGTGAAGCCAAAGTAATTCCGCTACCCAAGAGTGGTCAAGAGGCCTTTACTGGTTCTAACAGCATATGCTTGTTGCCAGCTCTGAGCAAACTTTTGGAAAAAAATGTGTTTGACCAAATACAATGAGGCATTCAGCATGCTTATAGAGAAGGGCACTCAACATGTACTGACTGACACAAATGATGATGATGATGATTGGTTGAAAGAGATAATAAGAAGATTGTGGGAGCTGTACTGTTAGATTTCAGTGCAGCCTTTTCGGAAAACGTATGTGTTATGGTTTTTTAACCTCTGCCATAATCAGAGCTATCAGAGCTATCTCTCTAATAGAACTCAAAGGGGTTTCTTTAATGGAAGCTTCTCTAATGTCAAACATATAAAGTGTGGTGTACCGCAGGGCAGCTCTCTAGGCCCTCTACTATTTTCTATTTTTCCCAATGACCGGCCACTGGCATTAAACAAAGCATGTGTCCATGTATGCTGATGATTCAACCATATACGCATCAGCAACCACAGCTAATGAAGTCACTGAAACCCTTAACAAAGAGTTGCAGTCTGTTTTGGAATGGGTGGCCAGTAATAAACTGAACATCTCTAAGACTAACAGCATTGTATTTGGTACAATTCATTCCTTAAGTTCTAGACCTCAGCTGAATCTGGCAATGAATGGTGTGGCTGTTGAACAAGTTGAGGAGAGTACATTACTTGGTGTTACCTTAGATTGTAAACTGTCATGGTCAAAACATATAGATTCAATGGTTGTAAAGATGGGGTGAGGTCTAGTCATAATAAAGAGATGCTCTGCTTTTTTGACACCACACTCCAAAAAGCAAGTTCTGTAGGATCTAGTTTAGTCTAATCTTGATTATTGTCCAGTCATGTGGTCCAATGCTGCAAGAAAAGATCGAGTTACGCTGCAGCGGACCCAGCACAGAGCGGCACGTTTTGCTCTTCATTGTAATCAGGGGGCTAATATAAATACTATGCATGGCAGTCTCTCTTGGCTAAGAGTTGAGACTGACTGCATCACCTCTTCTTTTTAATTAAAAGAAACATTAATGTGTTTAAAATCCCAAATTGTTTTTATAGTCAACTTTACACACAGCTCAGACACACACACACTTATCCCACCAGCCATGCTACCAGGGGTCTTTTCACAGCAAACCTGGTTTAAAAAAACAGATAAAGCAACACCTCGTGGCACAACACCTCTCCCCTATTTGACCTAGATAGTTTGTTTGTATGCATTGATATGTAGGCTACGTGTGCCTTTAAAAAAATGTATGTAGTTCTGTTCTTGTCTATTGATGTTCTGTATTATGTCATTCTGTATTATGTTTCATGTGGACCCCAGGAAGAGTAGCTGCTGCTTTTGCAACAGCTAATGGCGATCCTAATAAAATACCAAATACCAACACACACACACACACACACACACACACACACACACACACACACACACACACACACACACACACACACACACACACACACACACACACACACACACACACACACACACACACACACACACACACACACACACACACACACACACACGCTTTTGAACATTGCACAACCTGCAACGTGACACTTCATTCCAGGTGCTTTTGTGTTTTAATGCAAGAGTGAAGAATGTCATGGATGAGTCGTACATGTTGTACATGGTGTGATTCCATTAGCTACAATTAGGCAGCATTAATGCACTGATGCATTTCAACTGAATGAAGTGCACAAAAAAATAGGTAAATTAGGGAACCAAGCTCGGGCGAGGGCAACAAGTCCAAATATATACAACATTCAAACCTCCGTGAACATCAACGAATAGGATACTGTTTATTATATACAGACATGTTATCATTCATGCACAGTTCGAGGCAGAGTATTACGCCCAATTTCACACTCCGGTTGCTTAACAGTTGAGTGGCTCTCTGTCGTTGAGTGGCTCTTTCCCAGACTTCCCAGTAGTAAACCCTCTCAAGCTTTTAAAAAACACTCCGCTCCACATGCAGACCCACAAAACAAGTCCAGTCAGTGGTCTTTGAAACAGGGTATCCCAAACTTTATTTTCTGTGTCAGAAGTGTACCATGTAGAGAAATCACAGTTAGTGTACTTCTTCCTATTAGTTGGTGTGCAACACAAAGAAAAAAAACACAGACATGAACAAAAATAAGACAAAAATCATGATATTCTATCAATTATAATCAATAAGACCAAACAAACGGCAAACTTAACCCTGTAAGAGAGACAGCAAGAACATGACAGATCGACAGGGTGAGCTTGAGAGAAAGTTAAAGAGGGAGAGGCAGGGAATGCAAGGAGGGAAAATTAGAGAGAGAGATATGGGCGGGTGGGTGGTGCTAATCAGATGACACACATCAAGTACAGACTGACACTCAACAGGGACAGAGACAGATAGGCATGTACAGTACCAGCCTGCCAGCGAGACAGAGAGGCAGGCACATACCAGGTAGACAAGACAGACAAGACAGACAAGACAGACAAGATAGACAAGACAGACAAGACAGACAGACAGACAGACAGACAGACAGACAGACAGACAGACAGACAGACAGACAGACAGACAGACAGACAGACAGACAGACAGACAGACAGACAGACAGACAGACAGACAGACAGACAGACAGACATCTTGAGACAAAGAATGAAACCATCCCGAAGAAATTACACTTCGCAGGTATCAAAGACGAAACACTGCTCAGCACAGCAGGAACAGAGAGAGAGAGCAAATCAAGCACTTAAGCAAACTACTTCTCCAAAAAGGCAATATTTGTCATTCTTGAGTTTAGTCAGGGTTTTAAAATAAATATGTAGAATTCTCTAAGATATGTGGAGGTATCAGACCTCTCTCTGTTAACACTATACAGTATATACATATGATCTCTTCATGACAAAATAGCTTTTGGTGTACATAGTTCTCTTACACTGTCAAATAACACAACCAGCCATGTCATTATTAGCAAGCAGTGTCTTTTGTACAAATTCCCATGCAACTTCCTTAAGATACATACCTCTTTAAGTTCTCACCCTCCTTCAACAACAGCAGATATTGCCTTTTTTAACCGAATGTGCAATATTTAACTTCAAATAAAACATTCTAGTACATGAGTGTGTGTGGTGGGGGAGCCGGTCAGCTCACAACCCATGTGACATGGAGATGCAGGGAACCGAGCTCGGGGGAGAGACCCGAAGCCCTATCACGTCCAAGTCCCCACTGGGATATAGTGGATGGGAGACCCGTTTAACCAACTGCCCCAATCCCCTTCCACACGGAGGTGAAGCCACACATACTGGAGACAGATGGGGCAGCCAGTCGGGAACAGCCCAGGCAATTGGTAAAGTTGGGAACCAAGCTCAGGTGAGGGTGGGGACACAACAAGTCCAAATCTATACAACATTCAAACCTCCATCAACATCAAGGAATGGGATACTGCTTATTATATACAGACATGTTATCATTCATGCACATTGTGAACAAGTAGCACATTAACATTCCAAAATATGGACATGGGGGGGGGGGGGGGGGTAAGAGGATACAGAGAGATGCTGCGCTGCACAGTCACGGTGTAGACACACATCACAGCGACACATGCTGGGCAGGAGAAGTCCTTGTGCTTCACTGCACCAGTACACAATGTATGGTATGGCTGTACTTCACATGTTATTTCTTCTTCTTCTTTCTCCTCTTCCTCCTCTTTTCATTTGTAGTTGGATAACTTGATATTAGGGTTTGAGGTCTTTTTAAGTATTTAATTGTCATAGTAATGTTTTCAGGTCAGCGAAATGTAATATAATCCCGCAACAGCAGGGTCACCATCAGCATATAAGCACTGTCATCCTGTTCATTACAAACTCGGGAACCAGTGCAATGTTTTTCCTTCACATCGAAACATCCCACCCCACTCCATACAAAAAACATATAGAGCTTCTCTAGAGCTTGACGCCACCACCTTCATAATTAACCAACAGCTACTGTAATAGAAACCCCCACACTCCACCATAGTAGAATGAACCTTAAAAACTCTTACCACAGTCGGTCATTCGTGAACAAGTTCACTTTAGACCAGGTAAGCAAGGGGACACGCAGGCATTAACCCATCCCCATGAAATGTGAATGCCTTTATACAAATTTGTCATTAGAAATGTTCTGTTTTGGTTAAACAACAGCAAGACTTTTAGTACCGCAGAGGGATCTTTTTGGTGTTGTTAAGAAATGTCAGTGTGTTAGAAAACCCACTATTATTCTGGCTAAGCTGTTACTGGAGTTTCCATTAGAAATAGTTCCCTTTGGCAAAAGAGGAGTAAACTGCACTTGACTTCCATATTCAGTGCCTCCGGAAAGTATTCAGACCCCTTGACCTTTTCCACATTTTGTTATGTTACAGCCTTACTCTAAAATAACAATACAATTAAAAAAAAATCCTCATCAATCTACACACAATACCCTATAATGACAAAGCAAAAACAGGTTTTTGGATTTTTTTGCAACGTTATTGAAAATAAAAAATGGAAATACCTTATTCAGACCCTTTGCTATGAGACTTGAAATTGAACTCAGGTGCATCCTGTCTCCGTTGATCATCCTTGATGTTTCTACAACTTGATTGGAGTCCACCTGTAGAAAATTAAATTGATTGGACATGATTTGGAAAGGTCTATATTTTCCCAGAGTTGACAGGGAATGGCAGAGCAAAAACCAAGCCAAGAGTTCGAAGGAATTGTCCATAGACCTCCGAGACAGGATTGTGTCGAGCCACAGATCTGGGGAAGGGTACCAAAACATGTCTGCAGGCCTCCATTCTCCCCATTCTTAAATAGAAGAAGTTTGGATCCACCAAGACTCTTCCTAGAGCTGGTCGCCCGGCAAAACTGAGCAGTCGGGGGAGAAGGGCCTGGGTAAGGGAGGTGACCAAAAACCCAAATGGTCACTCTGACAGGACTCCAGAGATCCTCTGTGGAGATGGGAGAACCTTCCAGAAGGACAACCATCTCTGCAGCACTCCACCAATCATGGTAGATTGGCTAGACGGAAGCCACTCCTCAATAAAAGGCATGACAGCCCACTTGGAGTTTGCCAAAAGGCACCTAAAGGACTCTCAAACCATGAGAAACAAGATTATCTGGTCTGATGAAGCCAAGATTGAACTCTTTGGCCTGAATGCCAAGCGAAACGTCTGGGGAAAACCTGGCACCATCCCTACAGTGAAGTATTGTGGGACTGGGAGACTAGTAAGGAATGAGGGAAAGATGAATGGAACAAATTACAGAGATATCCTTGATGAAAATCTGCTTAAGAGTGTTCAGGACCTCAGACGGGGTCTGCATACTTATGTAAATGTGATATTTCATATATTTTTTAAATTGCATTTGCAAAAATGTAATTAAAAACAACATTGTTTTCTTTGTCAATATGGGGTATTGTGTGTAGATTGATGAGGAAAAAAACGATTTAATCCATTTTAGAATAAGCCTGTAACGTATCAAAATGTTTAAAAAGTCAAGGGGTCTGAATACTTTCTAAACGCACTGTAAGTTCTTTAATCTAGAACCTTCTCGGGGCTGCAAATTCTGTGGTGAGAAATGACAAAAAAAAAATACAAAATCTTGCTATGTTTATAATTTTCTAAACCAAACTACAACTCTATGATTACTTCTACTTCATTATCACGCTACACATCAAGTATAAAACAAACTCAGTAGGAAACTCAGGGTATTCATCATACTTTTAACATAAAAAATTGATTGAAGGTGTAAATATTGTGGACTGCCTTCATCTTCCACATATGAATTGATCTGTCTGTCTAAACTGGACGTGTCATTTTGAATGTAAACCCTTATATCTCGAGACTGCCAGTAAGGTGGATTTAAATGATTGCATTATTAAGACAAAAGCTTTTTACCTCTGAAAAGAGAAAATACTCAGCCAATGTATTTCTCACCAGCTTCACTTTGAACTGCTGTAAAATGTCTCTATAGGGCTACTGCATTATAGAAACAGTTTAATCTACACTTCTGTCCATCATTACAATTGATGTTTTTATGTATAAGATATTGTTTGATGGAATATAAATTAAGATTTGCAGCTCAGTGGAGACAGAAGAGCATGTGGGTTAAGTGTTTAGGATAGGGGTGGGTTAAGTGTTGAGGGCAGGTTGAGGATAGGGGTGGGTTAAGTGTTGAGGGCAGGTTTAGGATGGGTTAAGTGTTGAGGGCAGGTTTAGGATATGGGAGGGGGTTAGGGCAGGTTTGTTGAGTTGGCAGGTTTAGGATAGGGTGTTGAGGGGGTTTAGGATAGGGGTGGGTTAAGTGTTGAGGGCAGGTTTAGGATAGGGGTGGGTTAAGTGTTGAGGGCAGGTTTAGGATAGGGGTGGGTTAAGTGTTGAGGGCAGGTTTAGGATAGGGGTGGGTTTAGGATAGGGGTGGGTTAAGTCTTGAGGGCAGGTTTAGGATAGGGGAGGGTTTAGTGTTGAGGGCAGGTTTAGGCTAGGGGTGAGTTAAGTGTTGAGGGCAGGTTTAGGATAGGGGTGGGTTTAGGATAGGGGTGGGTTAAGGATAGGTGTGGGTTTAGGATAGGGGTGGGGTTAGGATAGGGGTGGGTTAAGGATAGGGGTGGGTTTAGGATAGGGGTGGGTTAAGGATAGGGGTGGGTTTAGGATAGGGGTGGGTTTAGGATAGGGGTGGTTTAGGATAGGGGTGGTTTAGGATAGGGGTGGGTTTAGATAGGGGTGGTTTAGGATAGGGGTGGTTTAGGGGTGGGTTTAGGATAGGGGTGGGTTTAGGATAGGGGTGGGTTTAGGATAGGGGTGGGTTTAGGATAGGGGCGGGTTTAGGATAGGGGCGGGTTTAGGATAGGGGCGGGTTTCTGTTTAGGATAGGGTTAAAGTTTCTAGTTAGGGTTAGTGGATAAGAATTGGCTGTAGAGCCCACAGAGAATTGGGACTGATAGAAAGACCAGTCAGGGAGGAACTTAGACACACATATGGATAGGAAGAGCCATTTGGGGAAGCTGCTGAAAGGAGTGTGGCCAATGGATAGAGCTTATACAGTATGGCTTCTCTGCATTCTATTGCAATTTGAATCAAGTATGGTAGTGATGACAATCCCATTGACTAAACTGGAAAAGCCATCTTGGGCTAGTTATAAAAAGTATCATTTAAGTTGACAACGAGTTATCTGAAAGTTAAAATGGTAACGCTGGCCATTCAAAAACAAAACGGCCTTAAAGGTCAAATTATACTAAACTCCATGATTTTTCACCTTTTACATAACTACATCTGCGGCAAGATAAATAACAGAGGAACCCTAATCAGATGTTCTACTGGGGATCAAACCGAGGATCAGAAGGTGGTGGGCAGCTCTTGCAGCCAGGCCCTAACTGAGATTTATTAAGACTCACATACAGAGGAGAGACCTTCTTTAAAAGTAGCTGTTACTCCCAACCACTACGTTTCTTAACAGCTGAATCATTTTGGGGGATGTTCATGCATATACATATCAATAATGATGTTCAGGGGAATTAAAGGATTTCACTCAGATGTCTAGTGTTAAGTTTGAAACAAGCATCAGACGTGGACGATGCTGTTTCTGGAAGGTTGCTGAGTAGTAAGAGATATACTAAACAGCTCCCCCTTCAGGATGCACACCCACACACACCCACACGCACCCACAAACACACACGCACCCACACACATGCACCTACAAACACACACGCACCTACAAACACACACGCACCCACACACACCCACAAACACACACGCACCCACAAACACACACACACACCCACAAACACACACACATGCACCCACAAACACACACACACGCACCCACAAACACACACCCACAAACACCTACGCACCCACAAACACACACCCACAAACACACACGCACATGCACCCACAAACACACACCCACAAACACCTACACACCCACAAACACCTACGCACCCACAAACACACACACACGCACCCACAAACACACACGCACATGCTCCCACAAACACACATACGCACATGCACCCACAAGCACACGCACGCACACACACACACGCACCCACAAACACACACACACGCACCCACAAACACACACACACGCACCCACAAACACACGCACCCACAAACAAACACACGCACCCACAAAACACACGCACCCACAAACACACCCACACGCACCCACACACACACGCACCCACAAACACACACGCACATGCACCCACACACACACGCTCCCACAAACACACATACGCACATGCACCCACAAGCACACGCACGCACGCACGCACGCACGCACACACACTCAACTGCCATTTTACAGACTTCAGAGGGGTGTCTGTCCTACCCTTGACAGGCCTCTCCTCGCCTTAACAACCAGTTTCATCCATTAAGCACTAGACCATGGGGACAGAGGAGGGGGGCATATCTTTCACTTCTTAAAAGGGGGATAGGGGAAAGGGGGGTTTATTAATGACAAGAGGAAAATGTTTTTCACCACTGCTGTTGCCTCCTTCTTGTCTCTGGTTAGCTCTTCTTGGGCCTTCTTAAGTCTGATGCTGTTTAGAAGGCCTTGAAGTGGCAGTAGACCTCCAGCGAGGAGAACAGAATGTACAGCAGCCACAGGCTGACAAACAGCATGGTGGTCAGTATCTTGGGAGTCCGCGGACCTCCCAGCTCGCCGCCGATCGAAGGTCGCCTCCGGTACATCAGCACCCCCACGCAGATGAAGGCGAAGATGGTGAAGAGAGTGACGGAGAAGGCCAGGCTCCCCGGGTCTACCTTGAAGTCGTTGCCCTTGGAGTTGTGGTAGATGGCGGCGATGGACCAGGCCACGCCGATGCCCAGGAACACGTTGACCGCGTTGCTGCCCGTCACGTTGCCGATGGATGCATCAGCATACTGGTCCTGGATGGCTGCCACCTTACTGGCAAAGGTGTCTGGGGGAATGGGGAGATGGGGAGAAGGGGAGGAGGGGAGAAGGGGAGAAGGGGAGAAGAGGAGGAGGGGAGATGGGGAGGAGGGGAGAAAGGGAGGAGGGGGAGAAGGGGAGATGGGGAGGAGGGGAGAAGGGGAGGAGGGGAGAAGGGGAGGAGGGGAGAAGGGGAGAAAGGGAGGAGGAGAGAAGGGGAGGAGGGGGGAGGAGGGGAGAAAGGGAGGGGGAGAAGGGGAGGAGGGGAGAAAGGGAGAAGGGGAGAAGGGGAGGAGGGGAGAAAGGGAGGAGGGGAGATGGGGAGAAGGGGAGGAGGGGAGAAAGGGAGGAGGGGAGAAGGGGAGAAGGGGAGGAGGGGAGGTGGGGAGGAGGGGAGAAAGGGAGGAGGGGAGAAAGGGAGGAGGGGAGAAGGGGAGGAGAGGAGAAGGGGAGAAGGGGAGGAGGGGAGAAAGGGAGGAGGGGAGAAAGGGAGGAGGGAGAAGGGGAGGAGGGGAGGAGGGGAGAAGGGGAGGGGGGTGGAGGGGAGAAGGGGAGGAGGGGAGAAGGAGAGGAGGGGAGGAGGGGAGGAGGGGAGAAGGGGAGAAGGGGAGGAGGGGAGGAGGGGAGAAGGGGAAGGGGAGGAGGGGAGAAGGGGAGAAGGGGAGGAAGGGAGAAGGGGAGGAGGGGGGGAGGGGAGAAGGGGAGGAGGGAAGAAGGGGAGAAGGGGAGGAATGAATGTTGATGAGGTATGGGGAAGGGGAAGGGGATGTGGGTGAAGGGTGACAGACAAAACAAAAAACCTAAATGTTAATTCACAGACTAGAGAACCCTGAACAGCATTGTTTCATAAAACATTGTTTAATGAATTGTCTGGAGACTAAAATCAGGGAGCAAAGTTGGCACCATTGCTGTGACAGGACCTCCATCTCAGCAGAACTATTCTGTCTGTGTCTTTCTCCCAGACCCAGTTCAATACCTGATGCAAGCACAATCCTATTTATAAATGGCTGTCTCTGTGACTGGATTTAACTAGTCTGCTCTAGGAATAACAGCAACCCAGCAGGAAGAGACCATCCACTCTCTGGAGTGGAGATGTGTATGCTAAGTTGTTACCTCGCCAGGAGCAAATGCTTCCATAGAGAATCAGGGCAACTAGCCTAATTTTGAAGATGTCTTTCATTGGCAAGTGACAAAGCACTCTGTTTTATTCCCCTTTATGTCCCTCAATCCTTCTTCACTTCCTTTGTGCCCCCCCATCCTCTCCTTTTCCTGGCACCTTCAGCAGAGAAAGGAATTGGTCTTTCAGTTCTGGCCAAATGGGCAGGGGAAACAGGGTGAAAATAAGAGAAGTGGGGGAAGGAGATGGGGAGGGAGGTAAGGGGAGGAGAGAAGAGAAGAGGCAGCACATAGATGAGAGAGAGAAAGAGAGAGAAAGAGAGAGAAAGAGAGACAGAGAGGGAGGGAGATAGAAAGAGAGAGAGACAGAGGAAGAGAGAGACAGAGGGAGATGGAGAGGGAGAGAGACAGGGAGAGAGAGAGAGAGAGAGAGAGAGAGAGAGAGAGAGAGAGAGAGAGAGAGAGAGAGAGAGAGAGAGAGACAGAGGGAGAGAGAGGGAGAGAGACAGAGGGAGAGGTAGAGGGAGAGAGAGAGAGAGGAGAGAGAGACAGAGAGAGAGAGGGAGAGACAGAGGGAGAGAGAGAGAGAGAGAGAGAGAGAGAGAGAGAGAGAGAGAGACAGAGAGAGAGAGAGAGAGAGAGAGAGAGAGAGAGAGAGAGAGAGGGAGAGAGAGAGAGAGAGAGAGAGAGAGAGAGAGAGAGAGAGGGAGAGAGACAGACAGAGAGAGAAGAGTAGAAGAGTGGATTACAAGGTTGAGACATACTGTTCCTCAGAGTGACTCCATTCACTAAACTGGCACCAGCCTCTGCCAGCTGGACATGATAACATGGTCATTGGCACCGGGTGGCACTATTCAATGGGAATCTAGCTCTGGTGACTTCAACATGGCACAGGACAAGAACTGACATGGGCATACGAGTGTGGACATTGGACTCAGTAGCTGTGGCTGATCAGAACAATTACCCTTTTGCTTCACAAAAAGGCTTAGACTGAAGAAACACACACACACACACACACACACACACACACACACACACACACACACACACACACACACACACACACACACACACACACACACACACACACACAGACAGACAGACAGACAGACAGACAGACAGACAGACAGACAGACAGACAGACAGACAGACAGACAGACAGACAGACAGACAGACAGACAGACAGACAGACAGACAGACAGACAGACAGACAGACAGACAGACAGACAGACAGACAGACATATACGTTTTTAATTGGGTTGAGATGTGGTGACTGAGACGGCCATGGCATATTGTTTACATAGTCTTCATGCTCATCAAACTATTCAGTGACCACTTGTGCCCTGTGGATGGGGGCTTTACCATCCTATGGGGGCATAGCCTTGGTAGCCAAAGTAATGGCTTGACCAGCATTTTTATACATGACCCTAAGCATTATGGGATGTTAATTGCTTAATTAACTCAAGAACCACATCTGTGCGGAAGCAGTTACTTTCAATATACTTTGTAGCTGTCATTTACATGTGTTTCCTTTATCTTTCTGTCTCTCTGACTCTCTCAATCAATGTAATGGTTCAATAAGAGCAATCATTTCTTCAGGCTTTGTACGGCAGGCTGGACAAAAGGCTCTCTCTCTCTGACCCACTGAGCAGAATGCAGAGGGAGGACAAAAGCAGGACGGACAGAGAGACAGGGGAGTGGCTAAATGCTGATGTAGAACAGACAGGGGCTGCCTCATCTGCACTGATCATCTCAGCTTCACTGAGAAGGAAGAGACGGAGGGATGGAGTGAAGGTGGGATGGAGGGATGGAGGGAAAAAGGGATGGAGGGAAGAAGGGATGGAGGGATGGAGGGAAGGTGGGATGGAGGGATGGAGGGAAGAAGGGATGGAGGGAAGAAGGGATGGAGGGATGGAGGGAAGAAGGGATGGAGGGATGGACGAAGGGGTGGAGGGAAGAAGGGATGGAGGGACGAAGGGATGGAGGGAAGAGGGATGGAGGGATGGAGGGAAGAAGGGATGGAGGGATGGAGGGACGAAGGGATGGAGGGAAGAAGGGATGGAGGGAAGGAGGGATGGAGGGAAGGGAGGAAACCGAGGGGGTGTGTGGTGTGGTGTCTCACAGTTCTCCACAAGACAAAACAGAGTATCTATAAGAGAGACATGCATGCAAACACACACATGCACACACACACACACTTCAGTCCTCTTGGTGGCTGTGATTGTGTAAGGATAGAGAACAGTGTATGTGGGTAGATATAATGTCTCTGTGTGACCATGTGTGTGTGTGGGTGTGTAATCAGCACAGTGTGTGTGTGCGATTGGCAGATATCCCACCTGTTGTCCTTCTCATTGATCCTCTCTCCCCCACTGTGTGAGAGCATATTAAATCTCCTCTGCCCTATCAAGAGCCTGCAGTCAAACCTGGGTCATCTCTACCTCCAAGAAAATCGTTTTTCTCAAGCAGACAGCAGAAAAAGGCAAAAATGACAACAGCTTGACTGCTAATCACTTCCTGGCTGCGACATCACACAGTCAAAGTGGAGACTGTTGTCTTTGACAAGCCCTACAATCCCCAGCCATTTAACTGGCACAGATCTGCTGCTCTCTCCGGCCCTGTTAATATGCAGCAACATCCTCTCTCTGCCACTAATGGCTATATCGGTTTCTACGGCGATTAGGCCTCACCCCCTCTCTGCTGTCCCTTCCTGACAAGGCCAGGAGGAAGCGATGCTGATGATGTCACATCCGGTGTGCTCTCACAATACTCATTTGTACTCAGAAACATAGAATTAGTAACTGAATAGGAACTTTGGTCAGGAAGAACAGTAGAGCGCTACTCTTGCTCTCTTTCTCTAGATGTGTTCGGACTGACTGTGACTGTGCGCCCCATAAACTATCCAAGCCTATATGATAAATGTCACGCTCACGCCTACAGATGGACATCTTACAGGGATCAACCATTATATCAACCAATATATCAACCATTAGCTGTTTGCCTAGTAAGGTCTTATAGAGGAGCAGTCCATAACACTGAAAATAATGACAGTAGGTCCGTGGTACTAACGGGACATGTTTAAAAGTCCTTCTACAGTTGTCAGATCTTAATTTGATCATCCTGTTGCAATGCAGGAAATGTACAGCTTGTAGTGTATTTGAGGTTTAAAAAGTTTTCTCAAGCTTGTAATTTCCACTTTAATATAATAATAATATATATGCCATTTAGCAGACGCTTTTATCCAAAGCGACTTACAGTCATGTGTGCATACATTCTACGTATGGGTGGTCCCGGGGATCGAACCCACTACCCTGGCGTTACAAGCGCCATGCTTTACCAACTGAGCTACAGCTTTAAAATGTCAGACTTGATTTCCACTTAAGAAAAATGTAGCAACCCTTACAAAAATGTCCATTCATTATAATCCACATAATAATTCACATTTCCTGTTGCTGCCGGATTATTTTCCTGCTGTAGCAAACTGGCTCAAATGAATATCTTACATCTGTACCTGCACTGAGAAAAAACAGGGAGAGACTTTCATTAAATACCCTGTCGTTCTCCATAACACCTACAAAGTGTATCAACCAAGCACAGCAAGAGCTCCAACCCGAAAATAAAACACATCAACACAGAGGTAGAGGTGGACATTGGCCAACAGCTGGACCAATATTTATATTGACTACAATTACAGTGGGGTGGGAGGTGTGTTGTTATATTGACTATAATTACAGTGGGGTGGGAGGTGTGTTGTTATATTGACTATAATTACAGTGGGGTGGGAGTTGTGTTGTTATATTGACTATAAATAGAGTGGGGTGGGAGGTGTGTTGACTATAATTACAGTGGGGTGGGAGGTATGTTGCTATATTGACTATAAATAGAGTGGGGTGGGAGGTGTGTTGTTATATTGACTATAAATAGTGTGGGGTGGGAGGTTTGTTGTTATATTGACTATAATTACAGTGGGGCGGGATGTGTGTTGTTATATTGACTATGAATAGAGTGGGGTGGGAGGTGTGTTGTTATATTGACTATAATTACAGTGGGGTGGGAGGTGTGTTGTTATATTGACTATAATTACAGTGGGGTGGGAGGTGTGTTGTTATATTGACTATAAATAGAGTGGGGTGGGAGGTGTGTTGTTATATTGACTATAATTACAGTGGGGTGGGAGGTGTGTTGTTATATTGACTATAATTACAGTGGGGTGGGAGGTGTGTTGTTATATTGACTATAATTACAGTGGGGTGGGAGGTGTGTTGTTATATTGACTATAAATAGAGTGGGGTGGGAGGTGTGTTGTTATATTGACTATAATTACAGTGGGGTGGGAGGTGTGTTGTTATATTGACTATAATTACAGTGGGGTGGGAGGTGTGTTGTTATATTGACTATAAATAGAGTGGGGTGGGAGGTGTGTTGACTATAATTACAGTGGGGTGGGAGGTGTGTTGTTATATTGACTATAATTACAGTGGGGTGGGAGGTGTGTTGTTATATTGACTATAATTACAGTGGGGTGGGAGGTGTGTTGTTATATTGACTATAATTACAGTGGGGTGGGAGGTGTGTTGTTATATTGACTATAATTACAGTGGGGTGGGAGGTGTGTTGTTATATTGACTATAATTACAGTGGGGGTGTGGGTTGTTATATTGACTATAATTACAGTGGGGGGGTGGGAAGTGTGTTGTTATATTGACTATAATTACAGTGGGGTGGGAGGTGTGTTGTTATATTGACTATAATTACAGTGGGGTGGGAGGTGTGTTGTTATATTGACTATAATTACAGTGGGGTGGGAGGTGTGTTGTTATATTGACTATAAATAGAGTGGGGTGGGAGGTGTGTTGTTATATTGACTATATATTGACTATAATTACAGTGGGTGGGAGGTGTGTTGTTATATTGACTATAATTACAGTGGGGTGGGAGGTGTGTTGTTATATTGACTATAATTACAGTGGGGTGGGAGATGTGTTGTTATATTGACTATAAATAGAGTGGGGTGGGAGGTGTGTTGTTATATTGACTATAATTACAGTGGGGTGGGAGGTGTGTGTTATATTGTTGTTATATTGACTATAATTACAGTGGGGTGGGAGGTGTGTTGTTATATTGACTATAAATAGAGTGGGGTGGGAGGTGTGTTGTTATATTGACTATAATTACAGTGGGGTGGGAGGTGTGTTGTTATATTGACTATAATTACAGTGGGGTGGGAGGTGTGTTGTTATATTGACTATAATTACAGTGGGGTGGGAGGTGTGTTGCTATATTGACTATAAATAGAGTGGGGTGGGAGGTGTGTTGTTATATTGACTATAATTACAGTGGGGTGGGAGGTGTGTTGTTATATTGACTATAATTACAGTGGGGTGGGAGGTGTGTTGTTATATTGACTATAATTACAGTGGGGTGGGAGGTATGTTGCTATATTGACTATAATTACAGTGGGGTGGGAGTGTGTTGTTATATTGACTATAATTACAGTGGGGTGGGAGGTGTGTTGTTATATTGACTATAATTACAGTGGGGTGGGAGGTGTGTTGTTATATTGACTATAATTACAGTGGGGTGGGAGGTGTGTTGTTATATTGACTATAAATAGAGTGGGGTGGGAGGTGTGTTGTTATATTGACTATAATTACAGTGGGGTGGGAGGTGTGTTGTTATATTGACTATAATTACAGTGGGGTGGGAGGTGTGTTGTTATATTGACTATAAATTAGAGTGGGGTGGGAGGTGTGTTGTTATATTGACTATAATTACAGTGGGGTGGGAGGTGTGTTGTTATATTGACTATAAATAGAGTGGGGTGGGAGTGTGTTGTTATATTGACTATAATTACAGTGGGGTGGGAGGTGTGTTGTTATATTGACTATAATTACAGTGGGGTTATATTGGGAGGTGTGTTGTTATATTGACTATAATTACAGTGGGGTGGGAGGTGTGTTGCTATATTGACTATAAATAGAGTGGGGTGGGAGGTGTGTTGTTATATTGACTATAATTACAGTGGGGTGGGAGGTGTGTTGCTATATTGACTATAAATAGAGTGGGGTGGGAGGTGTGTTGTTATATTGACTATAATTACAGTGGGGTGGGAGGTGTGTTGTTATATTGACTATAATTACACTGGGGTGGGAGGTGTGTTGTTATATTGACTATAATTACAGTGGGGTGGGAGGTGTGTTGCTATATTGACTATAAATAGAGTGGGGTGGGAGGTGTGTTGTTATATTGACTATAAATACAGTAGGGTGGGAGGTGTGTTGTTATATTGACTATAATTACAGTGGGGTGGGAGGTGTGTTGCTATATTGACTATAAATAGAGTGGGGTGGGAGGTGTGTTGTTATATTGACTATAAATACAGTAGGGTGGGAGGTGTGTTGTTATATTGACTATAATTACAGTGGGGTGGGAGGTGTGTTGCTATATTGACTATAATTAGAGTGGGGTGGGAGGTGTGTTGTTATATTGACTATAAATACAGTGGGGTGGGAGGTGTGTTGTTATATTGACTATAATTACAGTGGGGTGGGAGGTGTGTTGCTATATTAACTATAAATAGAGTGGGGTGGGAGGTGTGTTGACTATAATTACAGTGGGGCGGGGGGTGTGTTGTTATATTGACTATAATTACAGTGGGGCGGGAGGTGTGTTGTTATATTGACTATAATTACAGTGGGGTGGGAGTTGTGTTGTTATATTGACTATAATTACAGTGGGGTGGGAGGTGTGTTGACTATAATTACAGTGGGGTGGGAGGTGTGTTGTTATATTGACTATAATTACAGTGGGGTGGGAGGTGTGTTGCTATATTGACTATAAATAGAGTGGGGTGGGAGGTGTGTTGTTATATTGACTATAATTACAGTGGGGTGGGAGGTGTGTTGTTATATTGACTATAATTACAGTGGGGTGGGAGGTGTGTTGCTATATTGACTATAAATAGAGTGGGGTGGGAGGTGTGTTGTTATATTGACTATAATTACAGTGGGGCGGGAGGTGTGTTGTTATATTGACTATAATTACAGTGGGGTGGGAGGTGTGTTGTTATATTGACTATAAATAGAGTGGGGTGGGAGTTGTGTTGTCCTTTTATGCAGCACAACAGCACAGCGCTTTGGCGGCTAATGCTAGCTAAACCCCCTCGTTATATTGTTTACCCTCGTGTGTAGTGTCATGTATCACACTCATGCTCCTGAACACTGAAGGGTGGAACACAAAACACACCTGAGCCCCATGAACAATTACTCCAGGCTAATTAACATGGGTGGCGGAGCAGCGCAGTGATGTGTGTGTGTGTGTGTGTGTGTGTGTGTTTGTGTGAGAACGGGGAGAGAACGGGGTGTTAAAATGTGTTTAGGAGGCAACGACATACACCTGGGAGTACACCATACTGTCATGTGTGTAATCTGAAAGTTACAGACACACTTTGTGGAAACACAGACAACGACTATTGACTGCTTGTATTATTTCTCTACACCTTTTTGTTCCCAGTCCTTATTGCTAGTGAAATGGGGTTAACGGTACTAGTGAGGGTTAAAGTAGTGCAGAGCGGTGACCCCAGCCCTGAGCCCTGAGTAAGTTACAGTGCATGGCTGGTCAGCAGGTATGTGAAGCGGCTCAGTGTCTACTACATGGACTGGGTGCTAATTAGCTAAGCACTGTAACAGGCCCAGTTGAAAGCTATCAAGCTATGTGTGTGTGTGTGTGTGTGCTCTGTACATAGTGTGAAACTCATGGAGAAACATGCAGTCACACCCAGGCTGCTGCTACAGTCCAAACTGCAAAGAGCAGTGTGTGTGTGTGTGTGTGTGTGTGTGTGTGTGTGTGTGTGTGTGTGTGTGTGTGTGTGTGTGTGTGTGTGTGTGTGTGTGTGTGTGTGTGTGTGTGTGTGTGTGTGTGTGTGTGTGTGTGTGACTCCACATCTGAATCACTGCCCTTGTTCTGCCTCTAAAGACACTCATCTTCTGGTACCCCACCACTAACCCTTCTGGTACCTCACTACTAACCCTTCTGGTACCTCACCACTAGCCCTTCTGGTACCTCACCACTAACCCTTCTGGTACCTCACCACTAACCCTTCTGGTACCTCACCACTAACCCTTCTGGTACCTCACCACTAACCCTTCTGGTACCTCACCACACTACCTCACCAGTAACCCTTCTGGTACCTCACCACACCACTAACCCTTCTGGTACCTCACCACTAACCCTTCTGGTACCTCACCACTAACCCTTCTGGTACCTCACCACTAACCCTTCTGGTACCTCACTACTAACCCTTCTGGTACCTCACCACTAACCCTTCTGGTACCTCACCACTAACCCTTCTGGTACCTCACCACTAACCCTTCTGGTACCTCACCACTAACCCTTCTGGTACCTCACCACTAACCCTTCTGGTACCTCACCACTAACCCTTCTGGTACCTCACCACTAACCCTTCTGGTACCTCACTACTAACCCTTCTGGTACCCCACCACTAACCCTTCTGGTACCTCACCACTAACCCTTCTGGTACCTCACCACTAACCCTTCTGGTATCCCACCACTAACCCTTCTGGTACCTCACCACTAACCCTTCTGGTACCTCACCACTAACCCTTCTGGTACCTCACCACTAACCCTTCTGGTACCTCACCACTAACCCTTCTGGTACCTCACCACTAACCCTTCTGGTACCTCACCACTAACCCTTCTGGTACCTCACCACTAACCCTTCTGGTACCTCACCACTAACCCTTCTGGTACCTCACCACTAACCCTTCTGGTACCTCACCACTAACCCTTCTGGTACCTCACCACTAACCCTTCTGGTACCTCACCACTAACCCTTCTGGTACCTCACCACTAACCCTTCTGGTACCTCACCCACCTGGTACCCCACCACTAACCCTTCTGGTACCCCACCACTAACCCTTCTGGTACCTCACCACTAACCCTTCTGGTACCTCACCACTAACCCTTCTGGTACCCCACCACTAACCCTTCTGGTACCTCACCACTAACCCTTCTGGAATCTCACCACTAACCCTTCTGGTACCCCACCTCTAACCCTTCTGGTACCCCACCACTAACCCTTCTGGTACCTCACCACTAACCCTTCTGGTACCTCACCACTAACTCTTCTGGTACCCCATCTCTAACCCTTCTGGTACCCCACCCTTAACACATACACACTTAGTCTTAATATTCATCACAGCACTGTGCAGTTTATACCAAGGTAGCTGTGAGGGGTTGAGCTGCTCTAACATGTGCATATAGACTCTAGTTCAACCCCCCCCCCATTTGTATACAGATATGTTTAGCTGCTCAGGAATAGAGCATCAGCAAATTACTAAAATGTCATGTACACATGTAAACACGATCTAGCATGGGTATAAGCAGTGTAAATGGAAAAAGGAAGAGGTAATCACTGAACACACTTGAAGTGTTAGGAGAGAGTAAATCCAGAGGACATGTTTAGGAAAAGTGTTACCACAATCATCACATACTGTAGTAGTACATCTGATGTCCTCCGTAAAAGGAATGCTACCATGACTATTACACAGCAAGTAAACGCAGTGTAAACACCAGTGCAAGTATATAATATTACCTGGCACAGAGGTCCCCAGCGCAACGAACACCACGGCGGTGACAGAGTCCTTGAGGCCCACAGTGCAGCCGAAGTGGGAGGCCAGGTCCCCGATGAAGGCTGTAAGCAGGCCGATCATGCAGATGGACACCACGAAGCAGGCCCAGCCATTCCAGTAGTCTGTTGGGGGCACGAACGCAAACAGAACCTTCCAGAAGACGGTGAGGAAGTGCATGACGTAATCGAAGCAGGACGGCAGCTTCTCCTCACCGCATTCTTCATCCTCGTCATCCTCACCTGGCCAAGAGAGAGAGGGGAGAGGGGGATGAGGAGAAAAATCTGGGATCTGAAAGAGTGAGATTATGATGAGTTTATGAAAAAGAAAGAATGATATTCCTCAAACATTTACTGAAAACCAGACATGAATTAACTTATATATCACAATATTTTGTGAAATAAGGGAGCAAAGTGATGTGATTTGTGATGATGTTTTTTCTCTCATAACATCGGAGCTGGTTTGTCAGAGTGTAATCACGGCATGAGGTCTCAGACTGGAGCCCATCCCCTCCAACAGGTACACATAATCTGTGTTGTGTGTGTCCACAGTATTCCTGATTATCAACATACTTGTATGTGTGTGAGTTCCTATTGTTGTTTTTATTGGTTTATTCAGATCCCATTAGCTTTTGCAGAAGCAGCAGCTACTCTTCCTGGGGTCCACAGAAAACACAAAACATAACAAGTAACAAGACACCGATACACTGATAGACAAAGATGTAAAATAAAGGTAAAATACAACCACATACAAACAATACAAAAAATAAATAGTTATGGCTGTGTGTGGGTAGTGTGTGTGTTGTCTGTAGTTTGTGTAGTGTACGGGCCTAACTACTGTATGTCTACCAAAGACCTAGGCTTACTGACAGCATGTCAGCCATTCACATCACAGACTGTCCTCTAGACACACTGGCACAGCTGTAGATAAACACAAACACACACTCATACAGAAACACACATCTTTCTAGACATACAATATTCATCTGGCATTTGACTATCGTTATTGCATCGTTAAATGGCCTGAACCACAATCTCAAGAGACCAAATTAGACATTTGGACATGTTCACAGTGATGCATTGTAAAAGGGCAGACACGTTGCACAACGCCATTCATCTCGGAAATGTCAAGAGCAATTTTCCGTCACGTTTTTAACAAGGTAGGCGCAAGACACAAAAAAATGCCTAGCACACACACACACACACACACACACACACACACACACACACACACACACACACACACACACACACACACACACACACACACACACACACACACACACACACACACACACACACACACACACACACACACACACACACACACACACACACACACACACCCCTCTCTACCACCCTGTCTCCATCCCCTTTATCCCACAAACCTGGGGTTAACTTTGAATCTCTCACTAGGACAGTCCCAGTCCCAAACCCATCATAACCAATTTAACAACACTCTTCCCGCCCCCCTAAAATATATTGTGTGCAAATGAAAAGCAAACACTAAACACTAAATAAATCAGATCTTTGGTATGGATAAAAAGACCACATATGAGTACTCCTGTATTTCAAGAACAATGGAAGCAAACTTGGCAGAGAGAGGGAGAGGTGGAGGTAGAGGTGGGGGTACAGGTGGAGGTAGAGGTGGGGATACAAGTGGAGGTTGAGGTGGAAGTGGGGGTACAGGTAGAGGTAGAGGTGGAGGTGGGGGTACAGGTGGAGGTAGAGGTGGGGGTACAGGTGGAGGTAGAGGTGGAAGTGGGGGTACAGGTAGAGGTAGAGGTAGAGGTGGGGGGGGTAGAGGTGGAGGTAGAGGTGGAAGTGGGGGTAGAGATGGGGGAACAGGTGGAGGTAGAGGTGGGGGTACAGGTGGAGGTAGAGGTGGAAGTGGGGGTACAGGTAGAGGTAGAGGTGGAGGTGGGGCTACAGGTGGAGGTAGAGGTGGGGGTACAGGTGGAGGTAGAGGTGGGGGAACAGGTGGAGGTAGAGGTGGGGGTAGGTAGATGTTGATGTGGGGGTACAGGTGGAGGTAGAGTTGGGGGTACAGGTAGAGGTGGAGGTAGAGGTGGGGGTACAGGTGGAGGTAGAGGTGGGGGTACATGTGGAGGTATGGGTGGAGGGGGTGGTACAGGTGGAGGTAGAGGTGGGGGTACAGGTGGAGGTAGAGGTGGGGGTGGGGGTACAGGTGGAGGTAGAGGTGGGGGTACAGGTGGAGGTAGAGGTAGAGGTGGAGGTGGGGGTACAGGTGGAGGTAGAGGTGGGGGTACAGGTGGAGGTAGAGTTGGGGTACAGGTGGAGGTGGAGGTGGGGGTACAGGTGGAGATAGAGGTGGAAGTGGGGATACAGGTAGAGGTAGAGGTGGAGGTGGGGGTACAGGTGGAGGTAGAGGTGGAAGTGGGGGTACAGGTGGAAGTAGAGGTGGAAGTGGGGGTACAGGTAGAGGTAGAGGTGGAGGTGGGGGTACAGGTGGAGGTAGAGGTGGGGGTACAGGTAGAGTTGGAGGTAGAGGTGGGTGTACAGGTGGAGGTAGAGGTGGGGGAACAGGTGGAGGTAGAGGTGGGGGTAGAGGTAGATGTTGATGTGGGGGTAGAGGTGGAGGGAGAGGTAGGGGTACAGGTGGAGGTAGAGTTGGGGGTACAGGTAGAGGTAGAGGTGGGGGTACATGTGGAGGTATGGGTGGAGGGGATGGTACAGGTGGAGGTAGAGGTGGGGGTACAGGTGGAGGTAGAGGTGGGGGTACAGGTGGAGGTAGAGGTGGGGGTACAGGCGGAGGTAGAGGTGGAAGTGGGGGTACAGGTGGAGGTAGAGGTGGAGGTGGGGGTACAGGTGGAGGTAGAGGTGGGGGTACAGGTGGAGGTAGAGGTGGAAGTGGGGGTACAGGTAGAGGTAGAGGTGGAGGTGGGGGTACAGGTGGAGGTAGAGGTGGAGGTACAGGTGGAGGTAGAGGTGGGGGTACAGGTGGAGGTAGAGGTGGAAGTGGGGGTACAGGTAGAGGTAGAGGTGGAGGTGGGGGTAGAGGTGGAGGTAGAGGTGGAAGTGGGGGTACAGGTGGAAGTAGAGGTGGGGTAGAGGTGGGGGTAGAGGTAGATGTGGATGTGTGGGTAGAGGTAGATGTGGATGTGGGGGTAGAGGTGGAGGGAGAGGTGGGCGTACAGGTGGAGGTAGAGTTGGGGGTACAGGTAGAGGTGGAGCTAGAGGTGGGGGTACAGGTGGAGGTAGAGGTGGGGGTACATGGGGGAGGTACGGGTGGAGGGGTGGTACAGGTAGAGGTAGAGGTGGAGGTGGGGGTACAGGTGGAGGTAGAGTTGGGGGTACAGGTGGAGGTCGAGGTGGGGGTACAGGTGGAGGTAGGGGTACAGGTGGAGGTACGGGTGGAGGGGGTGGTACAGGTGGAGGTAGAGGTGTAGGTAGAGTTGGGGGTACAGGTGGAGGTAGAGGTGGAGGTAGAGGTGGGGGTAGAGGTGGAGGTAGAGGTGGGGGTACAGATGGAGGTAGATGTGGAGGTGGGGGTACAGGTGAAGGTAGATGTGGAGGTAGAGGTAGAGGTGGGGGTACAGGTGGAGGTAGAGGTGGAGGTGGGGGTACAGGTGGAGGTAGAGGTGGGGGTACAGGTGGAAGTAGAGGTGGAAGTGGGGGTACAGGTAGAGGTAGAGGTGGAGGTGGGGGTACAGGTGGAGGTAGAGTTGGGGGTACAGGTAGAGGTGGGGGTACAGGTGGAGGTAGAGGTGGAGGTAGAGGAGGGGGTAGAGGTGGAGGTAGAGGTGGGGGTACAGATGGAGGTAGATGTGGAGGTGGGGCGGTACAGGTGGAGGTAGATGTGGAGGTAGAGGTAGAGGTGGGGGTACAGGTGGAGGTAGAGGTGGAGGTGGGGGTACAGGTGGAGGTAGAGGTGGAGGTGGGGGTACAGGTGGAGGTAGAGGTGGGGGTACAGGTGGAGGTAGATGTGGGGGTACACGTGGAGGTAGAGGTGGGGGTAGAGGTAGATGTGGATGTGGGGGTAGAGGTGGAGGGAGAGGTGGGGGTACAGGTGGAGGTAGAGTTGGGGGTACAGGTAGAGGTGGAGGTAGAGGTGGGGGTACAGGTGGAGGTAGAGGTGGGGGTACATGTGGAGGTACGGGTGGAGGGGTGGTACAGGTGGAGGTAGAGGTGGAGGTGGGGGTACAGGTGGAGGTAGAGTTGGGGGTACAGGTGGAGGTAGAGTTGGGGGTACAGGTGGAGGTAGAGAGGTGGGGGTACAGGTGGAGGTACGGGTGGAGGTAGAGGTAGAGGTGGGGGTACAGGTGGAGGTAGAGGTAGAGGTGGGGGTACAGGTAGAGGTACAGGTGGGGGAACAGGTGGAGGTAGAGGTGGAGGTGGGGGTACAGGTAGAGGTGGAGGTAGAGGTGGGGGTACAAGTGTAGGTAGAGGTGGGGGAACAGGTGGAGGTGGGGGTACAGGTAGAGGTAGAGGTGGGGGAACAGGTGGAGGTAGAGGTGGAGGTGTGGGTACAGGTAGAGGTGGAGGTGGAGGTAGAGTTGGGGGTACAAGTGTAGGTAGAGATGGAGGTAGAGGTGAAGGTAGAGGTGGAGGTGGGTGTACAGGTGGAGGTAGTGGAGGTGGAGATAGAGGTAGTGTTTACTGTACTGTATGCAATTTTGTTTTTGTAGAACTGAAAGACGACCACCACGTTGGTAGAACGCGTCTATTTACAGACTAATAGGAGGCTGCCATTGTGCAAATGGTAGTTGAAAATAATGCCATAAGACTGCGGGAAATCCAACAACAGATGATTGAAAACCCTGCCATCTTCCATAACATCAGAGTGAGCTTATCAACCACAGTCCGCATCCTTAAGAAACACCATTCTGGATGAAGCACATCTACAGAGCCCCTTTTGAGTTAAGGACAAACGGTACGGAAAGGATTATGTGCAAGTAAGTTGATACAATACAAGAGTAGCTAAGATGGGGAGAAGTATGTCCATAATAAAGTACTACTCTACCTTCTTAACAGCACTATCAACAAGGCAGGTCCTACAGACCCTAGTTTCTACCTTCTTAACAGCACTATCAACAAGGCAGGTCCTACAGACCCTAGTTTCTACCTTCTTAACAGCACTATCAACAAGGCAGGTCCTACAGACTCTAGTTTCTACCTTCTTAACAGCACTATCAACAAGGCAGGTCCTACAGGCCCTAGTTTCTACCTTCTTAACAGCACTATCAACAAGGTCCTACAGACCCTAGTTTCTACCTTCTTAACAGCACTATCAACAAGGAAGGTCCTACAGGCCCTAGTTTCTAACTTCTTAACAGCACTATCAACAAGGCAGGTCCTACAGGCCCTAGTTTCTACCTTCTTAACAACACTATCAACAAGGCAGGTCCTACAGGCCCTAGTTTCTACCTTCTTAACAGCACTATCAACAAGGCAGGTCCTACAGGCCCTAGTTTCTACTTTCTTAACAACACTATCAACAAGGCAGGTCCTACAGGCCCTAGTTTCTACCTTCTTAACAACACTATCAACAAGGCAGGTCCTACAGACCCTAGTTTCTACCTTCTTAACAGCACTATCAACAAGGCAGGTCCTACAGGCCCTAGTTTCTACTTTCTTAACAACACTATCAACAAGGCAGGTCCTACAGGCCCTAGTTTCTACCTTCTTAACAACACTATCAACAAGGCAGGTCCTACAGACCCTAGTTTCTACCTTCTTAACAGCACTATCAACAAGGCAGGTCCTACAGGCCCTCGTTTCTACTTTCTTAACAACACTAGCAACAAGGCAGGTCCTACAGGCCCTAGTTTCTACCTTCTTAACAGCACTATGAACAAGGCAGGTCCTACAGGCCCTAGTTTCTACTTTCTTAACAACACTATCAACAAGGCAGGTCCTACAGGCCCTAGTTTCTACCTTCTTAACAGTACTATCAACAAGGCAGGTCCTACAGGCCCTGGTTTTGTCGCACCTTGACTACTGTTCAGTTGTGTGGTCAAGTGCCACAAAACAGGACTTAGGAAAATTGCAATTGGCTCAGAACAGAGCAGCACGGCTGGCCTTTGGATGAACACAGAGAGTTAATATTAATACTATGCATGTCAATCTCTCCTGGCTCAAAGTGGAGGAGAGGTTGACTTCATCACTACTTGTATTTATGAGAGGTATTGACTTGTCTGTCTAAACTACTGGCACACAGCTCAGACACCCATGCATATCCCACAAGACATGCAACAAGAGGTCTACACAGTCCCCAAGTCCAGAGCAGACTATGGGAGGTGCACGGTACTACACAGAGCCATGACTACATAGAACTCTATTCCACATCAAGTAACTGACACAAGCAGTAGAATCAGATAAAAAAACAGATAAAAAACATCTTATGGAACAGCGGGGACTGTGAAGCAACACAAACATAGGCACAGACACAAGCATACACACATATGATAACATACAGTATGCAGTATGCACACATATCCATATGGATTTAGTACTGTAGATATGTGTTAGTGGTGGAGTAGGGGCCTGAGGGCACACAGCGTGTTGTGAAATCTGTGAATATATTGTAAAGTTTTAAAAATGGTTTAAACTGCCTTAATTTTGCTGGACCACAGTAAGGGTAGCTGCTGCCTTGACAACAGCTAATGGGGATCCATAATAAATACACATACAAATGGAGGAGGCCTGTGGTGGCATTTCCCAGCAGAGTCGTGTCAGAGGTGGATTACGTCATGCCAGAAGATATTTCCCCAGCTGTCTGGCCAGGGAGAATATCACCTCTGATGTTGATGAAAATCTGTGGCCAAAACAACAGACATGACTGATTTTGTTTTCTCAATGGAGTATTTCATTCTTTACTTATGATTTAGATTTGATAGTTTCTTTATTTCTTCCGTACAATTGATCTAACATACAGTACAGTAGTATAAATAGGACCCTTTTTCTTCCTTTGCATATGCAAAATATATTTTCTGTATGTGTGCTTACAGTATGCTGTTTGACATGTATTGAGTCATGTTGAATTATAAAACTTGAATTTTTTCATTTATGTTCCTTTCTTGTTTGAGTAAACACAAACAACATACAGTATAACAACATCTTAGTCTTTACAATGAAATAGGTTCTGATAGCAGTGTTTTGAATATGTCCCATTAGTGTGATCTCGGTTGTCACTAAATTAGGTTAATTTGATGTGTGTGTGTGTCTCATTTGTATACAGAGTTTCATTTTGAGCAGGGAGTACATGATTTTGATTACTGTGTTTCATTTTGCAAGATGTTTGGGAAATTGGCTAACTGTTTAATGTTGAGAGTTTAGAGTTTTGAGTACCTAAGATGTAGTTTCAGCAAATTTGTGTTAACAATTGGGAAAAACTGTAAGCATGTTCGAAAAGCACACACACACACACGCACCCAATATGGCAGTATGAGTTTAAGTGCCTTTCTCTCACTCTCTCCACCTCTCTGTAGGGCCCTGTACAATCCCTATAAAATCCCTATAAAAATTGAGGAGAAGGTGGACAGAATCACGGAATCCAGACATTAAAACGGAATTCAACAATATTGAAAAATGTATTGAACTGAATAAGAAATCAACTAAATGTTTCATGTGAAACAGATTGGCATGGTATTTCTCAACCCTGCTCTGTCTTTTTCTCTTAATATTTTAGTCTCTTTCAGCCTTCATTTGATCTCCATTCATTATTTTTCTATATACAAGTGTCTCACTCTTTCACTCTCCATCCTTGGACACTGTCTATCTGACTGACTCGCTGTCCCTCTTCTCTGTTCTAATCCTCCCTATCTGGGTTGCTGTTTTTGTTAGCAGCTGTCCTGTTGCGCCCCAGACTGGGGCTGAAGGCAGTGCCTACACTGTAAGACTCCCTCACCTAATCATCCAACATCCTCAGTTCACTATGACTCTTATCACGCCAGGCTGGGGACTCTTAGATTCTAAAATCTGCATAACAACTGTGTGTATAGGTTTGTAATAATGTGTGAGTATTCATAATATGTGTTTACCCTCCACTACACCACGGACGCATATTGAGAGAGGCTCCACCCAGTTCAGGTACATAATCAATTTCCATCACAATCTGTGCGCATCCAAAAGGCTTCTCTAGTCTATTCTAATGAGAGGAGAGAGACTGAATGTATCACCATTGATTGGCGAACACCATGTGTTAACAGGCTGATAGACTTGTGTTAACAGGGTGATGGGAAACCCTCTCAGTGGAACAACCCCTCTCATTGAGCAGTCCCCAAACAACTCCCAGGCACTCCCAGAGATCCAATACAGAGAAAAGGGAAAAACCCTCCAGAAGATTCTATGTGTAGGGAGCAATTCCCAGGAGGTTGGTCTTTTGTTGCGAGCTGGCAGATGCAGAGGTGTTGGTGAGGTTTATCCGCTGTTTATCCACTGAGCATGCCCGTGCTCTCCCCTCTGATAGGCGAGGGAGCGGATGGGTGCTCTTCTCTGATAGGCTGTTCAGGTAATGGCGGAACAGGGCAGGTGAGGATAAGGGTTGGTCAGTGTTAAACTCTCTCAGGGGGTTAGAAAGAGCTCCAGTCCAGAGTTTGGGTGGACAGTGGAACTAGAAAACAGGGGAACACAATGCATTTCTACATTGTAGAATAATAGTGGAGACATCAAAACTATGAAATAACACATATGGAACCAAAATATATTTTATATTTGAGATGCTTCAAAGTAGCCACCCTTTGCTTTGATGACAGCTTTGTACATTCTTGGCATTCTCTCTTAACAGGTGTGCCTTGCTAAAAGTTAATTTGTGGAATTTTTTCCTTCTTAATGCGTTTGAGCCAATCAGTTGATATACCTATTTGGTAAAAGACCAAGTCCATATTATGGCAAGAACACCTCAAATAAGCAAAGAGAAATGACAGTCCATCATTACGTTAAGACATGAAGATCAGTCAATGTGAAACATTTCAAGAAGTTTGAAAGTTTCTTCAAGTGCAGTCATAAAAACTATCAAGAGCTATGATGAAACTGGATTTCATGAGGACTGCCACAGGAAAGGAAGAGCCAGAGTTACCTCTGCTGCAGAGGATAAAGGATAGGATAAACCTAGGATAGGATAAAGTAATCCTTCTCACCCCCCCCACTTTAAGATTTAGAAGCACTATTGTAAAGTGACTGTTCCACTGGATGTCATAAGGTGAATGCACCAATTTGTAAGTCGCCCTGGATAAGAGCGTCTGCTAAATGACTTAAATGTAATGTAAATGTAATAAGTTCATTAGAGTTACCAGCCTCAGAAATTGCAGACCAAATAAATGCTTCACAGAGTTCAAGTAACAGACACATCACAACATCAACTTTTCAGAGGAAACTGCGTAAAACAGGCCTTCATGGCCGAACTACTGCAAAGAAACTACTACTAAAGGACACCAATAATAAGAAGAGGCTTGCTTGGGCCAAGAAACACGAGCAATGAACATTAGACCGGTGGAAATCTGTCCTTTGGTCTGATGAGTCCAAATTTGAGATTATTGGTTCCAACTGCTGTGTCTTTGTGAGATGCAGAGTAGGTGAATAGATGATCTCCGTATGTGTGGTTCCCACCGTGAAGCATGGAGGAGGTGTGATGGTGTGGGGGTGCTTTGCTGGTGACACTGTCTGTGATTTATTTAGAATTCAAGGCACATTTAACCAGCATGGCTACCACAGCATTCTGCAGCGATCCGCCATCCCTTCTGGTTTGCGCTTAGTGGGACTATCATTTGTTTTTTAACAGGACAATGACCCAACACACCTCCAGGCTGTGTAAGGGTTTATTTGACCAAGAAGGAGAGTGATGGAGTGAATGCCTCCACAATCACCCGACCTCAACCCAATTGAGATGGTTTGGGATTGGTTGGACTGCAGAGTGAAGGAAAAGCAGCCAAAAAGTGCTCAGCATATGTGGGATCTCCTTCAAGACGGTTGGGAAAACATTACAGGTGAAGCTGGTTGAGAGAATGCCAAGATGCAGAGCTGTCATCAAGGCGAAGGGTGGCTACTTTGAAGAATCTCAAATCTCAAATAGATTTGATTTGTTTAACACTTTTTTGGTTACTACATGACTCCATATGTGTTATTTTATAGTTTTGATGTCTTCATACATTGTAGAAAATATATATTTTTTAAATGAAGCAAAACCCCTGAATGAGTCCAAACTTTTGACTGGTACTGTATGTGAGAATGCTGTTCATTTACTACAGCTCAGCGTTCAACAACATAGTGCCCTTCAAACTCATCAATAAGCTCAGGACTGTGGGACTGAACACCTCTCTCTGCAACTGGATCCTAGATTTCCTGACGGGCCGCACCCAGGTGGTAAGAGTAGCAACAACACCTCCGCCACGCTGAGGGTCAACACAGGGGCCCCTCAGCGGTGCGTGCTTAGTACCCTCCTGTATTCCTTGTTCACCCACGACTATGTGGCCGCGCACAACTCCAACTCCAACACTAAGTTTGCTGACGACACGGCAGTGGTAGGCCTGATCACTGACGACGATGCAACGGCCAATTGGCCGTGTGGTGCCAGGACAACAACCTTTCCATCTACATCAGCAATACAAAGGAGCTGATCATGGACTAGATTTGGCATGGGCCCTCAAATCCTCAAAAAGTTCTACAGCTGCACCATTGAGAGCATCTTGACTGGCTGCATCACGCTTGGTATGGTAATTGCTTGGCATCTGACGACCGCAATGCGCTACAGAGGGTAGTGCGTATGACCCAATTCATCACCGGGGCCTATCTCCCTGCCATCCAGGACCTCTACATCAGGCGATGTCAGAGGAAGGCCCAAAAATGTCAAAGACTCCAGCCACCCAAGTCATAGTATATTCTCTCTGCTATTGCTACTGTTTGCTATATGTCCTGTTGCCTAGTCACTTTACCCCTACCTATATGTACATATCTACCTCAATTACCTCGTAACCCTGCTCATCAACCCGGCACTGGTACAAGTTATCATTACTCATTGTGTACTTATTCCTTGTGTTATTATCTTTATATTATTTTTCTCTCTGCATTGTTGGGAAGGGCCCGTAAGTATGCAATTCACTGTACAAAGCATGTGACAAATACAATTTGAACTAACGGCAGATTAACTAAAAATCAGAACAGTCAGAGAGGAACTACAGAATGAAGATGGTCATTTTAGGGAGCTAATGAGTGTGCTGAAAGGAGTCTGCTGAAGAGAGCATGGCTGCCAGATGAGGGTCCTTACTGTGATTGTGCTACTTGTGTAGAGGTCAGAGGAGAGGCATAAATACAGCCCATCTCCCTAGCCGGCTAGAGAAGTGCCTGCTGAAAAAGGAGCATTAGGATGATAAAGAAGGCCCTCATCCAGTTGACAAGGTAGAGGAGAGAAGCTTTACATAATTAATGTCAGGGTTTATCAGGGAACCCAAGCTGTGGCCTCAAAATAGCCTGGCCTGGGAACAACTGGGACAGGAAGTGACTCATTCTTACTTCCTGTATGTATTCTTTGTACTGCAAAGAGTTCCCCTCATCACCATCAGTCATTAAGTTAAACGTAGGAGGTGGAAATAATCACTACACACGTGGAGCTGAGAGAGAGAGAGAGAGAGAGAGAGAGAGAGAGAGAGAGAGAGAGAGAGAGAGAGAGAGAGAGAGAGAGAGAGAGAGACTACTGTTTGCTGATGATCTGGTGGGCCTACAGCAGCACCTAGATCTTCAGCACAGATTCTGTCAGACCTGGGCCCGGACAGTAAATATCAGTAAGACCAAAATAATGGTGTTCCAAAAAAGGTCCAGTCGCCAGGACCAAAAATACAAATTCCATCTAGACACTGTTGCCCTAGAGCACACAAAAAACTATACATACCTTGGCCTAAACATCAGCGCCACAGGTAACTTCCACAAAGCTGTGAACGATCTGAGAGACAAGGCAAGAAGGGCATTCTATGCCATCAAAAGGAACATAATTTCAACATACCAATTAGGATCTGGCTAAAAATACTTGAATCAGTCATAGAGCCCATTGCCCTTTACGGTTGTGAGGTCTGGGGTCCGCTCACCAACCAAGACTTCACAAAATGGGACAAACACCAAATTGAGACTCTGCATGCAGAATTCAGCAAAAATATCCTCTGTGTACAGCGTAGAACACCAAATAATGCATGCAGAGCAGAATTAGGCCGATACCCAGCTGTTAAATTCTACAACCACCTAAAAGGAAGCGATTCCCAAACCTTCCATAACAAAGCCATCACCCACAGAGAGATGAACCTGTAGAAGAGTCCCCTAAGCAAGCTGGTCCTGGGGTTCTGTTCACAAACACAAACACACCCCACCGAGGCCCAGGACAGCAGCACAATTAGACCCAAGCAAATCATGAGAAAACAAAAAGATAATTACTTGACACATTGGAAAGAATTAACAAAAAAACAGAGCAAACTAGAATGCTATTTGGCCCTAAACAGAGAGTACACAGTGGCAGAATACCTGTCTACTGTGACTGACCCAAACTTAAGGAAAGCTTTGACTATGTACAGACTTAGTGAGCATAGCCTTGCTATTGAGAAAGGCCGCCGTAGACAGACCTGGCTCTCAAGAGAAGACGGGATATGTGCACACTGCCCACAAAATGAAACTGAGCTGCACTTCCTAACCTCCTATCCAACGTATGACCATATTAGAGATATATATTTCCCTCAGATTACACAGATCCACAAAGAGTTCAAAAACAATATCTACTGGGTGAAATTCCACAGTGTGCCATCACAGCAGCAAGATTTGTGACCTGTTGCCACGAGAAAAGGGCAACCAGTGAAGAACAAACACCATTGTAAATACAACCCATATTTATGCTTATTTATTTTATCTTGTGTCCTTTAACCATTTGTACATTGTTAAAACACTGTATATATATAATATGACATTTGCAATGTCTTTATTGTTTTGAAACTTCTGTATGTGTAATATTTACTGTAAATTTTTATTGTTTATTTCACTTTTGTATATTATCTACCTAAATTGCTTTGGCAATGTTAACACATGTTTCCCATGCCAATAAAGCCCCTTGAATTGAATTGAATTGAGAGAGAGCGATTGAGAGAGAGAGAGAGAGAGAGAGATGGAAAGACAGAGGGAGAGAGAGACATTAGGGCTTGTATGATCTCTGACAACTCTGATAGCAAATATTACACCTTGTAATTGCAGTATGCCATTTCACTTCCCAGCATGCTCTGTCTCTTACAGAGCGGTGGTCTGTTCCCAGGTCAGCCCACCTGGGTGTAAGCATCACACTATTTCTATGCCCTGTCGCTAATTGAGACCGTGTCATCTCTTCTATCCACACCTCAGCAAGTAGCGTAACTAAATATGAATTAACATAGGCCTCTCTTCTCCAGGATGAAAATCAAAAGTGAGTGTGTGAAATCTCATTAGCCAATGGGTGTGTGTGTGTTACACGTTGGTGGTGATTTACTGCCACTCAACCTGAAGTGCTTTGTTTGTTTGAGACTTAGTACATACTAGTGTGCACATTACATGCATCCCATTCCATCACTGTCAAAGGAACTGACCACTGGACACAGTCAAGCTGGCTTTTCAATATAGTCGACACCACACCTCACCTCATCGTTCGGTTTAAACACAGCTGCATTTGTATGGAGCTCAGGAGAGTTATGTGTCACAGAATGCTTAGCAAAAAGCCTATAACAGAACACCTTTCCGAGGTAAGCTCCTGGCGGCAAGGCTATCTCCCTGACACGACGGCAGGATAATCAAAGAGAGGGAGCGAGTGCGAAAGAGAGAGCAATAGAGAGAGAGAGTGAGAGAGCGAGAGAGAGAGAGAGAGAGAGAGAGAGAGAGAGAGAGAGAGAGAGAGAGAGAGAGAGAGAGAGAGAGAGAGAGAGAGAGAGAGAGAGAGAGAGAGAGAGAGAGAGAGAGAGAGAGAGAGAGAGAGAGAGAGAGAGAGAGAGAGAGAGAGAGAGAGAGAGAGAGAGAGAGAGAGAGAGAGAGAGAGAGAGAGAGAGAGAGAGAGAGTGAGAGTGAGAGAGAGTGAGAGAGAGAGAGAGAGATGGGGATAGTTTAGCATACGGGAAAAAAGAGAGAAAAATGAATGGTGGTTTCTTCAAAACTCCAACTTTGCAGTCTTGTCACACACACACATCAAACATCCACTTAATGCACCAGTAAATAGGCTGTCCCCATCTCCTACAGGGAACACAACACATCTTATCTGATGAGAATTGTCCATTAGCCACGGCCACCTTAACCCCTGCCTGCACACACCCAGCATGACGACATGTCTAAAGGCTTTTAAGGGATGGTTAAGTTGGTTAGCTTCATCTTTTCATTATTTCAGGGTCAACAAGTCATTTGAAATGCTGTTGAAATCCCTCCACCATTTTGTGATTGGTAAAACAGGAGATATCCTGGAATATACATACAGTGCAGTGTGTCCCAGGTAATCTCACACACAAGGGTTAATATTATCATACATATCATATACTTTTGCAATAGAGTATATAACATATTCCCTGATATAGTTAGACGGTATCCTTTGGAATAATTCTCTTGAATTGAGTCGCTGTCGTAGCTAATAGTCTGATTCTCTTGAATTGAGTCGCTTTCGTAGCTAATAGTCTGATTCTCTTGAATTGAGTCGCTGTCGTAGCTAATAGTCTGATTCTCTTGAATTGAGTCGCTGTCGTAGCTAATAGTCTGATTCTCTTGAATTGAGTCGCTGTCGTAGCTAATAGTCTGATTCTCTCTAATTGTAATAGTCTGATTCTCTTGAATTGAGTCGCTGTCGTAGCTAATAGTCTGATTCTCTTGAATTTCCTGGCAGGAGGAGGATAAAAAGACATTCTATTATTTGAACTATACTGTAGGCTAGGTGAGATCAGAGCTCTCTATTTCTCCTGGTCAGTAACGACTAAAGGTTATTTTTATGGGGTTAAACTCCAGACCAACACCATCCAAGATTCGTTTGACCTAGGCTGCCATCTGTCTGTCTCAGCAGGTAGCTGTGCTGTGAGTCACGGCCACTGGACAGTCTAGGTCTGACCCCTGCCAATTAGACTGACCCCTCACAAAAGGTCATATCAGGTCAGACAGTGCCCTCTGTATCGACTGAAGTTCTGATTTTGTGGGTGTAGGAAGTCTGGCATACTGGGAGGAGGTAGGGTGTGAATAATGAATACTCCTGTGCTGATCACACCTGGTACACACACACCATACACTACAGGACAAATACACACTCACACAAATGACACACATACACACTCACACACATCTACATGAACACACATCACAGATGACAACACACACTGTGATGCATAGACAGAAGCAAAACCATGAATAGGGAAAGAGAGAGAGAAAGAGAGAAAGAGATAGAGAGAGAGAGAGAAAGAAAGCGGGAGAGAGTGAATCTCTAGCCAATGTCTAGGGTGTCTGCAGGTGATGGCAGGTTGTTGGTGACAGTGAGAGGTCATTGAGGAGGTGTTAATTGTTATGGACTGTCTCTTTCCGCCAGGCCCCATCGGGAGAGGAAGAGGCAGCCACGAACCCAGCGGAGGTGACATTAAACTGGGCACAGATCACACCATCGACCCCTGACACCGGACCGGAGCACCACATTTATATTCCACTTTAAAATCCAATTAAAGACTTCACCGTCCCGGATGTTAAATAATCAAGTTTAGCCAGAGGAAGCAAAGGTTAGAGAAGAGAGCGGGAGAGGGAGGGAGATTAGAGAGCAAGGAAGCAAGAGAGAAGAGAGCTAACTATAGGGCCAGTGGATTCACATACCAGATGAGGAACACTAATATTCAACTCTACGCTGAGACCCTGGTTGAAGTCTGTAGAATCCCCAGAATTAGCGCCAGCCTGCATGCTAAGATATAAGCTAAGTTATTAGCTACCAAGCCATAGGCTAACTGAGTCTGTTGACCAGTTAGCTGAGGTAAGGAGATAAGACCGAGACAGTCTCTGCAGTCACAGTTAATGGAGGATCACCCATCACACATGTGCAATACCCACAGACACAGACAAATACTGTAACCAATCTCTCGATAAGAAAATGGTCTTCCATCCTCCGAAGCTTCCTGTCGTCTGTTTCCGCTCTCCGCCTATCTCTTCCTCCCTTCTCTCCCTTCCCTGGCTACTGAAGGCACATCTGTGTATCTCTGCCAACTCCTCACCGGCGACTTCATCAACGATTCTCTACTACTGCTGCTTGTCGTTGATAGAGGGTTGGTCATCAAGGTCATTGTCAGTAATAAGTTGCTTCTGACTGGTTGTGAAAGGCACATACTCTATGCTGCTCTGTCATTCATGTTTACTGAGGTCTGGGGAGGTTCTCTGCAGTCAGTCACAGTCTCTGTGTTCTCACTCAGCAGTCTCTCTTGCCTTTAGTGGTGATGTCTGGGGAGGTTCTCTGCAGTCAGTCACAGTCTCTGTGTTCTCACTCAGCAGTCTCTCTTGCCTTTAGTGGTGATGTCTGGGGAGGTTCTCTGCAGTCAGTCACAGTCTCTGTGTTCTCACTCAGCAGTGTCTCTTGCCTTTAGTGGTGATGTCTGGGGAGGTTCTCTGCAGTCAGTCACAGTCTCTGTGTTCTCACTCAGCAGTCTCTCTTGCCTTTAGTGGTGATGTCTGGGGAGGTTCTCTGCAGTCAGTCACAGTCTCTGTGTTCTCACTCAGCAGTCTCTCTTGCCTTTAGTGGTGATGTCTGGGGAGGTTCTCTGCAGTCAGTCACAGTCTCTGTGTTCTCACTCAGCAGTCTCTCTTGCCTTTAGTGGTGATGTCTGGGGAGGTTCTCTGCAGTCAGTCACAGTCTCTGTGTTCTCACTCAGCAGTCTCTCTTGCCTTTAGTGGTGATGTCTGGGGAGGTTCTCTGCAGTCAGTCACAGTCTCTGTGTTCTCACTCAGCAGTCTCTCTTCCCTTTAGTGGTGATGTCTGGGGAGGTTCTCTGCAGTCAGTCACAGTCTCTGTGTTCTCACTCAGCAGTCTCTCTTGCCTTTAGTGGTGATGTCTGGGGAGGTTCTCTGCAGTCAGTCACAGTCTCTGTGTTCTCACTCAGCAGTCTCTCTTCCCTTTAGTGGTGATGTCTGGGGAGGTTCTCTGCAGTCAGTCACAGTCTCTGTGTTCTCACTCAGCAGTCTCTCTTCCCTTTAGTGGTGATGTCTGGGGAGGTTCTCTGCAGTCAGTCACAGTCTCTGTGTTCTCATTCAGCAGTCTCTCTTCCCTTTAGTGGTGATGTCTGGGGAGGTTCTCTGCAGTCAGTCACAGTCTCTGTGTTCTCACTCAGCAGTCTCTCTTGCCTTTAGTGGTGATGTCTGGGGAGGTTCTCTGCAGTCAGTCACAGTCTCTCTGTGTTCTCACTCAGCAGTCTCTCTTGCCTTTAGTGGTGATGTCTGTGGAGGTTCTCTGCAGTCAGTCACAGTCTCTGTGTTCTCACTCAGCAGTCTCTCTTGCCTTTAGTGGTGATGTCTGGGGAGGTTCTCTGCAGTCAGTCACAGTCTCTGTGTTCTCACTCAGCAGTCTCTCTTGCCTTTAGTGGTGATGTCTGGGGAGGTTCTCTGCAGTCAGTCACAGTCTCTGTGTTCTCACTCAGCAGTCTCTCTTGCCTTTAGTGGTGATGTCTGGGGAGGTTCTCTGCAGTCAGTCACAGTCTCTGTGTTCTCACTCAGCAGTCTCTCTTGCCTTTAGTGGTGATGTCTGGGGAGGTTCTCTGCAGTCAGTCACAGTCTCTGTGTTCTCACTCAGCAGTCTCTCTTGCCTTTAGTGGTGATGTCTGGGGAGGTTCTCTGCAGTCAGTCACAGTCTCTGTGTTCTCACTCAGCAGTCTCTCTTGCCTTTAGTGGTGATGTCTGGGGAGGTTCTCTGCAGTCAGTCACAGTCTCTGTGTTCTCACTCAGCAGTCTCTCTTGCCTTTAGTGGTCATGTCTGGGGAGGTTCTCTGCAGTCAGTCACAGTCTCTGTGTTCTCACTCAGCAGTCTCTCTTGCCTTTAGTGGTGATGTCTGGGGAGGTTCTCTGCAGTCAGTCACAGTCTCTGTGTTCTCACTCAGCAGTCTCTCTTCCCTTTAGTGGTGATGTCTGGGGAGGTTCTCTGCAGTCAGTCACAGTCTCTGTGTTCTCACTCAGCAGTCTCTCTTCCCTTTAGTGGTGATGTCTGGGGAGGTTCTCTGCAGTCAGTCACAGTCTCTGTGTTCTCACTCAGCAGTCTCTCTTGCCTTTAGTGGTGATGTCTGGGGAGGTTCTCTGCAGTCAGTCACAGTCTCTGTGTTCTCACTCAGCAGTCTCTCTTGCCTTTAGTGGTGATGTCTGGGGAGGTTCTCTGCAGTCAGTCACAGTCTCTGTGTTCTCACTCAGCAGTCTCTCTTGCCTTTAGTGGTGATGTCTGGGGAGGTTCTCTGCAGTCAGTCACAGTCTCTGTGTTCTCACTCAGCAGTCTCTCTTCCCTTTAGTGGTGATGTCTGGGGAGGTTCTCTGCAGTCAGTCACAGTCTCTGTGTTCTCACTCAGCAGTCTCTCTTGCCTTTAGTGGTGATGTCTGGGGAGGTTCTCTGCAGTCAGTCACAGTCTCTGTGTTCTCACTCAGCAGTCTCTCTTGCCTTTAGTGGTGATGACCAAATAAATGAATCATCTAACACTGTATTAGCTCAGTGGTGGGGCTGTCACTCACAGGTCACAGAGAGGACACACACACAATGATTCCAGATGGCACAGCTGCCCCACAGGTTTAAAGAAGCCACCAACTCATGACCGGTAGAAATGTCACGTCCAATCTCCGTCAACGCCCTGCGTAAAGTCACGGTGTGGAGCCAATCATTTCTCTTTAACTAATTTGTGAGGAGGCTAACGCTGCTAAGCTGCCTGACACACTCTTCCTCTTGACTGGCAGAGTAAATATAATCAGAGGGGCTGCAGGGTGAAAGACAGAAAGAAGGGACAATGTCAGTTTAATTCAATAACAGAAAAGCTGTGAAATGGAGAGTTGAAAAGAAAGACAAGGGAGGTTCAGAACAGTAATGTTTGTGAAGTGGTGAAAGGGGATGATAGCAGTGTACTGCATGTTATGTGTGATGATTGTGAGGCGCGAAACAAATTCTGCAGTAACAAGACGGGGAGTTCAAATAGGCCTTTGGCACGTCAAGGGGACTGAAATCTGGACAAACTGTAGGTTTATAAACTCTCAGAACTAAGCATTTCTAGCAGTAAAATGATACACCAAATGTAGGCAACATTTTGACTTGGGAACAGGAGTGGAGAAATATTGTTTCATTCTTACAGCATTTTGAGAGAATGCTAATGTACCGTCTGTAGAGGTGCTGTCTTTATCAGCATCATAAAAGCTGATAGTATTTTAACCACATGAAATATGCATCCAAGCCAAACTGAAATCTTATCCGAAACATGTTGGGTCATTTTCAGAATGTTCTATTTCCTTATAACTGGTCAAACTGATGTAATTTGGACATTTTGCACAGACCGTATTTCCCATTTCTTTAGAGTTATTTTCTCCTGGTCCCTAAATGTCTTTACTCCGCGAAGGAAGCAGAGATGGCAGGGAAAACGTTACAGATGTCAACTCGATCTAAGCATTCATTCAATCGGGTTATGACATTATTCTGGTGAACAAGGGTTTATGTAGTCTTCTAGGGAAACATATAATGACAGAAGAGAAGCTGCTTGTATCTAATTATAGATAAGTTGTCTAATAAATAACCTGCCCAAATGTCAACAATTATAAGCAGAAACATATCTAAATCAGGCAATTCAAATCCTGCAAACTCTGTCCAAAAATCTTTCTGCTGTTTCTGACTATAGCTTGCATCACATGTTCCATATTAGCGGGTCAGGGTCGGTTGAGGGCCTCAGATTTACCCTTTATCACATATAGTCCCGCGGTTGTGGATGGTTATTAGCAATTGCCGGCGGTTGAGGGTGAACCTAACAGCTGTGCAGCGCACCAATTGTGAGGTAGACATTGGGTTAACAGCTCTGTTAAATGTGCCTGTTCACTTAACCCTGGATCACAGACTCAACTAGAAAACACAAAGAGAATGTGCTGTGCAAAATGAAATATAGATCTATAATTCTAGCTAAATGTCTTCTGTACTGAGTGCTGTGGGTGGTAGATGTTAAATGCTAGGTGTCTACTATTAGCACTGAATCTAATGCAAAAACGCAAGAACTATTGAGTGCTAGGGCTCGTGGTGTCAAATGTTTCTAAAGGCAAAGGTGCTAAATGTCCTGAGTGGCTGAAAGATATGGCGAGAGTGTGGAGGTGGGGACAGCATCTTGATAGTCGGACTCAGATAAACCGTATTTCTTCCTCTGTGGGGTGTTTCCCAACCCTATGAAGGTTCCTATCTGTCTGTTTGGTGTTTCCACTTCAATCTAACCCTATGAAGGTTCCTATCTGTCTGTTTGGTGTTTCCACTTCAATCTAACCCTATGAAGGTTCCTATCTGTCTGTTTGGTGTTTCCACTTCAATCCAACCCTATGAAGGTTCCTATCTGTCTGTTTGGTGTTTCCACTTCAATCTAACCCTATGAAGGTTCCTATGTGTCTGTGTGGTGTTTCCACTTCAATCTAACCCTATGAAGGTTCCTATCTGTCTGTTTGGTGTTTCCACTTCAATCTAACCCTATGAAGGTTCCTATCTGTCTGTTTGGTGTTTCCACTTCAATCCAACCCTATGAAGGTTCCTATCTGTCTGTTTGGTGTTTCCACTTCAATCTAACCCTATGAAGGTTCCTATCTGTCTGTTTGGTGTTTCCACTTCAATCTAACCCTATGAAGGTTCCTATCTGTCTGTTTGGTGTTTCCACTTCAATCTAACCATATGAAGGTTCCTATCTGTCTGTTTAGTGTTTCCACTTCAATCTAACCCTATGAAGGTTCCTATCTGTCTAAGATAAGGTTATGCTGCGGTGTGTGTCTCTCTCGCTTGGAAATTCTGGGCTCTCACCATCTTCCATCATAACTGTTACAAGCTACCCCACTATCAAAACGTCAACACCAAGCCTAATCCCATGAGTGGAGACAGGGACTTTCTCTAATTAAGCCAGAGAGGGCGGCACAGCAGCTAAATAGAGCACAACCACACACACACACACACACACACACACACACACACACACACACACACACACACACACACACACACACACACACACACACACACACACACACACACACACACACACACACACACACACACACACACACACACACACACACACAGAGATACATAAAACATACACACATAACACGCTAACACCTAAACCAAAATCCTCTCATCACTTGAATCAATCCCAGCATACCTCAGTGGCCACCTTATTAGACTGAGCGTATAGTCACACACACTCACACAGTTTTCTAGGCTAGTTGCCATATCTTCTTTAGAAATCACACTCATCACACACAGACAATGACAAGCACACAAAGGGCTATTGGGTAACAACGCTATACTCTGACAAGCTCGTGTCTCTAATCAACAGAGGCCTTGGCGTGGGACTGCAGTGCTCCAGATATCCACCAGGTGGTGTTTACATAGAACGTCCTTCTTCTGAGGAGATGCTGCAGTATGACAGAAGCCACTGATCAACAGAGCGTCAGAAATGTCACACGCAATCGCCACAACACACTCTCTCACACACACAACACACACATTCCTGTACAGATGTGCTCACACACGGGCGGTCAGGTGGTCAAGCCATTCAACTCACCGGCACTGACAGTGATGGCCTCGATGAACTGGTCTCTCCAGCTGTTAGTCCCCACCAGCAGGGCCAGGTTTGTCTTCTTAATCAGCTTGTCCACAGTGTTCTGCACAGGGATCACCAAACACATGGCATTAAAGAGCTGCACACTGTAGAAGTGCATAGATAGAGAGAAGCAAGGCTGCCTAGTCTACATACAGGACACATTATCATGACTGTTTCTGTCCTTAAAACATATTTACTGCTCTGTAATCATCAGGTATTAAGAATAAACAACGAGAGTGAAGTCTGTGTAGAGAGCTTGAGTATTGTAATTCCTGCTTCAAGGCCATGACACGTAACAGCTACAGTAGCCAAGAGCCAGTCCTCAGGAGCTATGTGATGATGTCATAGGCCAGGGGGAAATAGATGGGAGGTTCAGTCCCTTACTGGGCCTGTAGCTGTATCCCTCTCTTTGATAAAGGTTGGTTCCCAGAGGACAGCAGCAGGCGTTCCTAGAGCACGCTCAGGAAATCAAGCCTCATCAAAGTACGCATAGATCCAGAAGGACACCCCACCTCATCCTCGATCCATCCCTTCCTCCATCCTTAATTCGGAGGAATCTATTAGCTTGCTCCTGGGATGACAGCTGGATAGCACCCCTCTCCTCCTTCCCTCCATCCCAATCTCTCTTCCCTCACCATCAGAAGGAAAATCCCATACTTATTTTCTTTAGAAGGAAACTTAAATGGTAATTGAGTTGACTGAAGCTTTGTAATGTTAATGGTGGGATGTCTGTGCTCAGGTTAATGCAGAAATGGACTAGAACACTATTCTCTCCCAGCTCTGCTACAGTCTCTAAGATAATGTATTAATGTTTAGAGAAATAGAAAGACACTTTCCTGACTATCTTGACTTCACCTGCTGTCGAAACCCTAGCTAGGTGTGTTGGTTTTAGGAGGGGGAGAGGGATCCTATACTGTCTGAAAATCCCCTACTACCTCTGCCCTACTTGGCAGCCCCACATGATCAGATTCTGGGTCTTGCTTGACGTTAATCTTAGAACAGAAAAGTTGCAGACTACCATCTGAAAGTATAAACTCTTTCAACGCAGCCACTTGCTATGACTCTCTGAGGTCAGAGGTAATTCAACCCCCCCCCCAGCCTCCCACCCAACCTCACAGTGAGAGCCACTCCAGTAAGAACAGCACACGATCCGTCAAGTGCTCACAAGCACCCACCTATCAGTCGATGACTGTCTGAAGAGGGTGTGGGAGAGAGAGGGAGCAAGGAGCATGCACATTTGCATGCACACACACACACACACACACCTTAATATTCATGACAATGACATCTATGTTTGTCTAAAGAGTGTGCGTGGGTGAAAGAGGGGCATGCTCGCGCACACACACACACATTGACACACACACACACAAACACACACACACAAACTGAAACGCACAAACACACACCTTAAACTCGTAGGATTCCTCAATGATGATTTCAAGTTTGACATGGTCCCCCAGCGTGGGTCGGCCCATATCAGCGATGCGTTGGTCCTCATCATGCACTTCTGTCAGTGGCGTCTCCTCTTCCACC
>NC_060180.1:8118723-8133723 GCF_021184085.1 Oncorhynchus gorbuscha | reverse complement strand
CTGGTTTAGATCTTATCTGTCGGAAAGATATCAGTTTGTCTCTGTGAATGGTTTGTCCTCTGACAAATCAACTGTAAATTTTGGTGTTCCTCAAGGTTCTGTTTTAGGACCACTATTGTTTTCACTATACATTTTACCTCTTGGGGATGTTCTTCGAAAACATAATGTTAACTTTCACTGCTATGCGGATGACACACAGCTGTACATTTCAATGAAACATGGTGAAGCCCCAAAATTGCCCTCGCTAGAAGCATGTGTTTCAGACATAAGGATGTGGATGGCTGCTAACTTTCTACTATTAAACTCGGACAAAACAGAGATGCTTGTTCTAGGTCCCAAGAAACAAAGAGATCTTCTGTTGAATCTGACAATTAATCTTAATGGTTGTACAGTCGTCTCAAATAAAACTGTGAAGGACCTCTGCGTTACTCTGGACCATGATCTCTCTTTTGAAGAACATATCAAGACCATTTCGAGGACAGCTTTTTTCCATCTACGTAATATTGCAAAAATCAGAAACTTTCTGTCCAAAAATGATGCAGAAAAATTTATCCATGCTTTTGTCACCTCTAGGTTAGACTACTGCAATGCTCTACTTTCCGGCTACCCAGATAAAGCACTAAATAAACTTCAGTTAGTGCTAAATACGGCTGCTAGAATGCTGACTAGAACCAAAAAATTTGATCATATTACTCCAGTGCTAGCCTCTCTACACTGGCTTTCTGTCAAAGCAAGGGGTGATTTCAAGGTTTTACTGCTAACCTACAAAGCATTACATGGGCTTGCTCCTACCTATCTCTCTGATTTGGTCCTGCCGTACATACCTACACGTACGCTACGGTCACAAGACGCAGGCCTCCTAATTGTCCCTATAATTTCTAAGCAAACAGCTGGAGGCAGGGCTTTCTCCTATAGAGCTCCATTTTTATGGAATGGTCTGCCTACCCATGTCAGAGACGTCTCAACCTTTAAGTCTTTACTGAAGACTCATCTCTTCAGTGGGTCATATGATTGAGTGTAGTCTGGCCCAGGAGTGTGAAGGTGAACGGAAAGGCTCTGGAGCAACGGACCGCCCTTGCTGTCTCTGCCTGGCCAGTTCCCCTCTTTCCACTGGGATTCTCTGCCTCTAACCCTATTACAGGGGCTGAGTCACTGGCTTACTGGGGCTCTCTCATGCCGTCCCTGCAGGGGGTGCGTCACCTGAGTGGGTTGATTCACTGTTGTGGTCATCCTGTCTGGGTTGGCGCCCCCCCCCCCCCCCCTTGGGTTGTGCCGTGGCGGAGATCTTTGTGGGCTATACTCAGTCTTGTCTCAGGATGGTAAGTTGGTGGTTGAAGATATCCCTCTAGTGGTGTGGGGGCTGTGCTTTGGCAAAGTGGGTGGGGTTATATCCTTCCTATTTGGCCCTGTCCGGGGGGTGTCCTCGGATGGGGCCACAGTGTCTCCTGACCCCTCCTGTCTCAGCCTCCAGTATTTATGCTGCAGTAGTTTGTGTCGGGGGGCTAGGGTCAGTTTGTTATATCTGGAGTACTTCTCCTGTCCTATTCGGTGTCCTGTGTGAATCTAAGTGTGCGTTCTCTAATTCTCTCCTTCTTTCTTTCTCTCTCTCGGAGGACCTGAGCCCTAGGACCATGCCCCAGGACTACCTGACATGATGACTCCTTGCTGTCCCCAGTCCACCTGGCCATGCTGCTGCTCCAGTTTCAACTGACCTGAGCCCTAGGACCATGCCCCAGGACTACCTGACATGATGACTCCTTGCTGTCCCCAGTCCACCTGGCCATGCTGCTGCTCCAGTTTCAACTGTTCTGCCTTACTATTATTTGACCATGCTGGTCATTTATGAACATTTGAACATCTTGGCCATGTTCTGTTATAATCTCCACCGGCACAGCCAGAAGAGGACTGGCCACCCCACATAGCCTGGTTCCTCTCTAGGTTTCTTCCTAGGTTTTGGCCTTTCTAGGGAGTTTTTCCTAGCCACCGTGCTTCTACACCTGCATTGCTTGCTGATTGGGGTTTTAGGCTGGGTTTCTGTACAGCACTTTGAGATATCAGCTGATGTACGAAGGGCTATATAAATAAAATTTAATTTGATTTGATTTGAAGATCATCATGACTTGATTTCAGATCTTGTCAAGTGTGGTTAAATAATGAGATGTTAGGCCTGTTTGCTGAGGTATTTTCCACCCACGAGGGGGTGTTGTGTGTGTGTTTTTTTAGGTTTGTCAGGGATGTAGTTGGTGGAGGGATTCTTACTGGAGTCCAGGTCATTATCTACAACATTACTGTACCAACCTGAGTGCCTGCGCAGCTGGGTGAGCACAGTAATACAATAATGTTATGCTGCTGCGATTGGCTGCTCACAGTGTATAGCTAAAACATAAAAGGGTCTTCTATTGTCATTCACACTGGACAGGTGCAGTAAAATGTGTTGTTTTACAGGGTCAGCCACAGTAATACACCACCCCTGGAGCATATTAGGGTTAAGTGCCTTGCTCAAGGGCACATCGAGAGATTTTTCACCTTGTCGACTCGGGTAGTCAAACAGCAACCTTTCTGTTACTGGCCCAACGTGCTAACTGCTAGGCGACCTGCCGCCCTCTAAGAGTGGAGGGAGGGGAGAGTTAGGACACAAAACCTCCACCTCAAGCTTACAGAATCAAGATCAAACAGCATTTTCTGTGGACGTTCTTCAGAGCCAACAAGCCATTGTTGTATTCATGTACAGTGTTCTACATGAGGCTGGAAGGATGTTCTGTCACTATATTATAAAACCTGTCAAGTTCTGAGAGGAATATGTCATGTCATACCATGACCTAGTTTTCACCCCTCTGAACACATAAACCCATGATGATATCACTGTCAGCTGACATGACTTTGTAGTGAGAAGCTATAGGACTACTGTGACTTGTGAGTCCTATTAAACCGTGTGAATTCAAATCCAAAAGGATGATGATAAAACGGAGAAGGTCTTGGAGACTGGGTATGACTACTGGAACATCTCCTGCTATTATCTACTACGAACCACACAGGGTTCTATTGGCTCTACGGTCTCTTTCTCACTCCCTCTTTCCTTCTCTCTCTTTCCATCTCTCTCTCTCTTACTCCCTCTTTCCATCTCTCTCGCTTTCTTTTTTTCCATCTCTCTCTCTCCATCTCTCTCACTTCTTCCATCTCTCTCTCTCTCTCTCTCTCTCTCTCTCTCTCTCTCTCTCTCTCTCTCTCTCTCTCTCTCTCTCTCTCTCTCTCTCTCTCTCTCTCTCTCTCCATCTCTCTCACTCTTTCCATCTCTCTCTCTCTCTAATTCAATCTCACTCTATGGGGCGTGTGGCGGTAATGTAGAGCCACCACTGTCACACAGCCCGGTGCAGTGATCTGATTTGGTGTGAGGGGAACAGTTCACAGTTCACAGCAGAGCAGTGCATTGTGGATTAGCATCAGATCCAACGCCATTCGTTCCCCTCCGTCGCCCCACCATTCAAACCCAGTCACACTGGCGCAACAAGAGGAGGGTGGAGGTAAAGGGGCCAAATCAGGATCAAAGACGTTGGAGGAGGATATTGGAGCTGCTTTTTCCATTACTCAGGGGGCTTTAGTATGGCTCGGTGACTAAGCATGTTTGTACTGTATTGGCTTGCCTTGACTATGTACCACATTAACAATTACATTCTTAATTTTACAGCGACAACCTGGATAAATAAATATGCTTTCAATATGTCTTATGCAGCTCAACACAGCCTACTACTGACTGACAGGGCTGAAAATGCTACAAAACTCACGTCAGCTGATCAGCATGTAAACCTCACCTACCATGAGAGGCTGCGGTTCACTGTGTCTAACGAGTGACTTGATGAACTCAATTAAAGGAGAGGTGAGTCTCAGGTGTAATTACTACTGCCTCAGTAACCTTGTTATCCATCCCCTTCCTCTGAGTGGTGGCTACCGCACCGTAACCAACCCTGCAGAATACATTTGACTGACTCTGGCAGAATGTTCTGGGGAGGGATGGAGGAACGCTGTGTATTCTATATTAGTGTCGTTCTCAATCATCCATAGGACATCCTGGGAGAGAGGTTTGGTTATGCCTCCTGTGTCCTTCTCTCTCTGCCTGTTTTTCATTGGTCCTCCTCCTATCTTCTTTCTCTCTCTGCCTGTTTTTCATTGGTCCTCCTCCTATCTTCTTTCTCTCTCTGCCTGTTTTTCATTGGTCCTCCTCCTATCTTCTTTCTCTCTCTGCCTGTTTTTCATTGGTCCTCCTCCTATCTTCTTTCTCTCTCTGCCTGTTTTTCATTGGTCCTCCTCCTATCTTCTTTCCCCCCTGCCTCTGTTGTGTAAAACTGTGTGTTCATTGTGTTTCTCTGTTGTGTAAAACTGTGTGTTCATTGTGTTTCTCTGTTGTGTAAAACTGTGTGTTCATTGTGTTTCTCTGTTGTGTAAAACTGTGTGTTCATTGTGTTTGGGTCGATACTTCTTCAACTTCTCTAGACATGTGGAGTTCAAACGTGCAGATTTGCCTTTTTGGGGAAAGCTATTCACACTTCTTTTTCTTCGGGAGGAAGAATGCAGAAGGCTTAATGGGAGCTGCCAGCTGTGGACCATTGCGAGGTTAGGTGGCCATGCTTTGATCATCTGGTTTCAGAGGAGAACAGAGAACATCTAAACAGATTGAGGAGAAGGAGGGCGTAGCTGGAGAGGGGTGTATGTAACAAGATCTCTTACCAGTCTCCAGATGACCTAGGGTGTGTGTCTGTGAATGTCCAGAACCGCCCAGTCCACAGAATGCTCTCATTTGGTTCTGTATAGACTGAGCTATGTAATTCGTTAAGCTTTTTAAAATAGATATTCTCCATAAGAGTCTAACAGAGCCCACCCTGTCACCTCGAGTCAGACTGCATCCACTGATGTTTATCTGACTGCAGGATGAGGCTCAGTGAAAACTATTGAATTCTATACTTCTTCAGGTGACACTCAAAGTTAAGAGTCTTAACATCACCTGTTCCACATCCTGTTCCACATCCTGTTCCATATCCTGTTCCACATCCTGTTCCATATCCTGTTCCATATCCTGTTCCACATCCGGTTCCACATCCTGTTCCATATCCTGTTCCATATCCTGTTCCATATCCTGTTCCACATCCGGTTCCACATCCTGTTCCATATCCTGTTCCACATCCTGTTCCATATTCTGTTCCATATTCTGTTCCATATCCTGTTCCACATCCTGTTCCATATCCTGTTCTACATCCTGTTCCATATCCTGTTCCATATCCTGTTCCATATCCTGTTCCTTATCCTGTTCCATATCCTGTTCCATATCCTGTTCCACATCCTGTTCCACATCCTGTTCCATATCCTGTTCCACATCCTGTTCCTTATCCTGTTCCTTATCCTGTTCCACATCCTGTTCCATATCCTGTTCCACATCCTGTTCCACATCCTGTTCCATATCCTGTTCCACATCCTGTTCCATATCCTGTTCCATATCCTGTTCCATATCCTGTTTCACATCCTGTTCCACATCCTGTTCCTTATCCTGTTCCATATCCTGTTCCACATCCAGTTCCACATCCAATTCCATATCCTGTTCCACATCCTGTTCCATATCCTGTTCCACATCCTGTTCCTTATCCTGTTCCTTATCCTGTTCCACATCCAGTTCCATATCCTGTTCCACATCCTGTTCCATCCTGTTTTACCGAAACGAGCCGGAAATAAAATGCGTAAACTGCCGATTGCCCTTTTAAGCCAAAGTCAACCCTTCCAGACTGATATGTCCAGTATGAACAAGCGTGTGGTGTGAGACTATTCCTATAACGCCTCTCCAGTCTAGCCAATTAACCATAGATATAAACATTTACCATCCCTGTCTCTGTAATGTGCCTGCTGTAATTAGTCTACTGCTCTACCCACATATTTACAAATCTCACATACATTTAAATGCATATTTACATTACACATGTCATCAACATTGTCTTAGTGTAATTAAGGAACCCACATAGTTGAAGTCTCACTAGCTCGGGTTACAGGCGATTCATACCAGAGTGTCATTGTGGCTCTTATAGATGCCAGATGTTTGCTTGTCTTTTTCTAGAGACCTGTCACTAGGAGAAGATAATTACAGCATTCATTAGCCACAAGCCCCCCAGACACTAGTTTAACACCACTACTTTAACACACACAAACTTCTACTCAGAAGGGAGACACTCACAAGGCCTTAAAAGAAATAGAGAACAGACAACAAAAAAAGAAGGGGAAAAAGAAGAGAGGCTTCGGACCCCAGTCACATGCAGCTCTGTGACCCCAGTCACATGCAGCTCTGAGACCCCAGTCACATGCAGCTCTGAGACCCCAGTCACATGCAGCTCTGAGACCCCAGTCACATGCAGCTCTGAGACCCCAGTCACATGCAGCTCTGAGACCCCAGTCACATGCAGCTCTGAGACCCCAGTCACATGCAGCTCTGAGACCCCAGTCACATGCAGCTCTGAGACCCCAGTCACATGCAGCTCTGAGACCCCAGTCACATGCAGCTCTGAGACCCCAGTCACATGCAGCTCTGAGACCCCAGTCACATGCAGCTCTGAGACCCCAGTCACATGCAGCTCTGAGACCCCAGTCACATGCAGCTCAGAGACCCCAGTCACATGCAGCTCTGAGACCCCAGTCACATGCAGCTCTGAGACCCCAGTCACATGCAGCTCTGAGACCCCAGTCACATGCAGCTCTGAGACCCCAGTCACATGCAGCTCAGAGACCCCAGTCACATGCAGCTCTGAGACCCCAGTTACATGCAGCTCTGAGACCCCAGTCACATGCAGCTCTGAGACCCCAATCACATGCAGCTCTGAGACCCCAGGTCAGGCTGTTGTCAGCACGGATCACTCACTCAGACAGAGAGAAAGGAATACTGGGAGATGGTGGGGCCTGGGGTCTAGGGCCCCAGTGGAGGGCCCCACTGTCTGTCTGTCTGTCTGTCTGACTGCCTGACTGCTTGACTGTCTGCCTGACTACCTGACTGCTTGAATGTCTGCCTGACTGCCTGAGTGCCTGACTACCTGACTGCTTGAATGTCTGCCTGACTGCCTGAGTACCTGACTACCTGACTGCTTGTCTGTCTGCCTGACTGCCTGAGTGCCTGACTACCTGACTGCTTGTCTGTCTGCCTGACTGCCTGAGTGCCTGACTACCTGACTGCTTGTCTGTCTGTGTCTTAATGCCTTTCTATTGTGAGGTATGTATACAAGGTAAATCATATCAGACATGTTTGTGTTTGAGTAAACGTAGGTTACATTTCAGGAAAAACATTGTTTCACCCAACTCCAGTTCACTTTCTTTGGCAGAATTTTGATTGCAAATATTTGAAGTAGTACTGTACTTAGTTCACATGAAGCGCTGCCAAATTCCTGGCTATAGGCCTCCTGGGTGGCGCAGTGGTCTAGGGCACTGCATCTCAGCACTAGCTGTGCCACCAGAGACTCTGGGTTCGCGCTCTGTCGCAGCCGGCCGCACCCGGTAGGTCCATGGGGCGATGCACAATTGGCCTAGTGTTGTGAGGGTTTGGCCGGTAGGGATATCCTTGTCTCATCGCGCACTAGTGACTCCTGTGGCGGGCTGGGTGCAGCGCACGCTAACCACGGTCGCCAGGTGCATGGTGTTTCCTCCCGGCACATTGGTGCGGCTGGCTTCTGGGTTGGATGCACACTGTGTTAAGAAGCAGTGCGGCTTGGTTGGGTCGTGTTTCGGAGGACGCATGGCTTTCGACCTTCGTCTCTCCCGAGCCCTTACTCGTAGCAATGAGACAAGATAGTAATTACTAACAATTGGATACCACAAAATTGGGGAGAAAAGGGGGTAAAATAATAAAAAATAATAGCAAAAAAAATTCCTGGCTATAAAATGAAACCTTATCTCCATAAAGCACGAAGATTGAGAGAGCTAATTGTGAACAAACATACTGCCAGCCTTAAATCTTGTTTTGGTTTTGTTTTCCTCTCAGGCAATCAGAGTTTCACATTAATTAGCAGCTGTGTTTGTCAGGGGGAAGTGGAGCTACTTCAGAGACTGCAGCTGTTTACCTCTCCACTCGTCTTAAAACACTGTCTCCTCGGTCTCCCTTCACATGAGTGGAGGCTAATGATGCTAACGGAGCTAGCTGTACTAACGGTGTTGGTGGGGCTCAGTTTAAAAGGAGGCAGAGCAGTAATTACTGTTTGCTTGTTGGGCTCAGTCAGTCAGTCATCACCCATTATTTCTGATCGCTCCCTCCAGAGGCCTGCTGGGGATTCATGGACTGTGTCAGTAGACACACACACACACACACACACACACACACACACACACACACACACACACACACACACACACACACACACACACACACACACACACACACACACACACACACACACACACACACACACACACACACACACACACACACACACACACATAGACACAGACATATCTGGAAATGTGCATGTACATCCTGGCCCAGCTACTGCTGCTGGCCCCAATCCTGACTTTGATATCCTGGCTCTGATATCCGCTTCACTGATTTCTACTCTCGTAAAAGCCTGGGTTTTCTGCTCGTTAACACTAGAAGCTTATTACCTAAAATGGATCATTTGAAAGTGTGGGTTCACAGCTCCAATCCAGATGTGTTGGTCATTACTGAGACGTGGTTAAGGAACAGTGTTTTGAATACTGATGTTAACCTTTCTGGTTTGAACCTTTTTCGGCAAAACAGATCTTCCAAAGGTGGAGGAGTGGTAATCTTTACCAAGGATCACCTTCAGTGCTCGGGTTTATCTAAATCTATTCATTCAAAGACTCAATCATAGACACTCTTACTGACAGTTGTGGTTGCTTTGTGTGATGTATTGTTGTCTTTACCTTCTTGCCCTTTGTGCTGTTGTCTGTACCCAATAATGTTTGTACCATGTTTTGTGCTGCTACCATGTTGTGTTGCTACCATGTTGCTGTCATGTTGTGTTTATACCATGCTGTGTTGTCATGTGTTGCTGCCTTGCTATGTTGTTGTCTTCGGTCTCTCTTTATGTAGTGTTGTGGTGTCTCTCTGTTTACATTTTTAACCTCAGCCTCCGTCCCCGCAGGAGGCCTTTTGGGAGGCCGTCATTGTAAATAAAGATTTGTTCTTAGCTGACTTGTCTAGTTAAATAAAGGTTCAATAATAAAACATTATGATAATAACTAAACACACACACACACACACACACACACACACACACACACACACACACACACACACACACACACACACACACACACACACACACACACACACACACACACACACACACACACACACACACACACACACACACACACACACACACACACACACTTCCAATGTAGCTAGGATGAGAACAGATTGTTTTAGCAGTTTTTCTCATTCCAGGGGAGCATAACTCAAACATGCTGACTGTTATATTAGGAATTGATCCAGCAGCACTGAGCTGGTTCAGCGGTAGTTACAGACTCCGCGCTTGTAAAAGATAACGTTATAATATAATAACTTGTCCACAGAATATGTGGCCATTACTGTGGTCTGTTACAGCCCTCCCGCCTCCTCTCCTGCATTCGGCCCTCTATCCCTCATACTGCTGCCTAGTTAACAGACTATAACAGGACATGGCTGGGAAACCAGGGTCAATAATCACCACATAGCAGAGGAGGCTGGGAAGTGGGAAGAGACATTAGGTAACCTGGTGGGTTTAATCAGATGGACAAAGTGGGACATTAGAGGGTAACCTGGTGGGTTTAATCAGATGGACAAAGAGGGACATTAGAGGGTAACCTGGTGGGTTTAATCAGAAGGACAGAAGGGACATTAGAGGGTAACTTGGTGGGTTTAATCAGAAGGACAGAAGGGACATTAGAGGGTAACCTGGTGGGTTTAATCAGATGGACAAAGAGGGACATTAGAGGGTAACCTGGTGGGTTTAATCAGAAGGACAGAAGGGACATTAGAGGGTAACCTGGTGGGTTTAATCAGATGGACAGAAGGGACATTAGAGGGTAACCTGGTGGGTTTAATCAGAAGGACAGAAGGGACATTAGAGGGTAACTTGGTGGGTTTAATCAGAATGACAGAAGGGACATTAGAAGGTAACTTGGTGGGTTTAATCAGATGGACAAAGAGGGACATTAGAAGGTAACCTGGTGGGTTTAATCAGATGGACAAAGAGGGACATTAGAGGGTAACCTGGTGGGTTTAATCAGATGGCCAAAGAGGGACATTAGAGGGTAACCTGGTGGGTTTAATCAGATGGACAAAGAGGGACATTAGAGGGTAACCTGGTGGGTTTAATCAGAAGGACAGAAGGGACATTAGAGGGTAACTTGGTGGGTTTAATCAGAAGGACAGAAGGGACATTAGAAGGTAACCTGGTGGGTTTAATCAGAAGGACAGAAGGGACATTAAAGGGTAACCTGGTGGGTTTAATCAGAAGGACAGAAGGGACATTAGAGGGTAACCTGGTGGGTTTAATCAGAAGGACAGAAGGGACATTAGAGGGTAACCTGGTGGGTTTAATCAGAAGGACAGAAGGGACATTAGAGGGTAACTTGGTGGGTTTAATCAGAAGGACAGAAGGGACATTAGAGGGTAACCTGGTGGGTTTAATCAGAAGGACAGAAGGGACATTAGAGGGTAACCTGGTGGGTTTAATCAGATGGACAGAAGGGACATTAGAGGGTAACCTGGTGGGTTTAATCAGATGGACAGAAGGGACATTAGAGGGTAACTTGGTGGGTTTAATCAGAAGGACAGAAGGGACATTAGAGGGTAACCTGGTGGGTTTAATCAGATGGACAGAAGGGACATTAGAGGGTAACTTGGTGGGTTTAATCAGAAGGACAGAAGGGACATTAGAGGGTAACTTGGTGGGTTTAATCAGATGGAAAGAAGGGACATTAGAGGGTAACCTGGTGGGTTTAATCAGAAGGACAGAAGGGACATTAGAGGGTAACTTGGTGGGTTTAATCAGAAGGACAGAAGGGACATTAGAGGGTAACTTGGTGGGTTTAATCAGATGGAAAGAAGGGACATTAGAGGGTAACCTGGTGGGTTTAATCAGAAGGACAGAAGGGACATTAGAGGGTAACCTGGTGGGTTTAATCAGAAGGACAGAAGGGACATTAGAGGGTAACTTGGTGGGTTTAATCAGATGGAAAGAAGGGACATTAGAGGGTAACTTGGTGGGTTTAATCAGATGGACAGACGGGGCATTAGAGGGTAACCTGGTGGGTTTAATCAGAAGGACAGACGGGGCATTAGAGGGACCAATAGGCTTGATCATAAAACTCCCAGCAGTCACCAGCTTCTACAACGACGACACTAAAACACACGGGAAATACTTTAGCATCACTGTTTATGGCAGCACTTTTGTGCTAACAGGCTGAATCATATTTCTCCTGTTGTAAAATAAAGTATTTTAAAGCTTCACTCCAGAGAAAGCAGAGATTAAATTGCTTCCATGGAATTGTATTTTCTCAGGGATCAGGCATCGTTAGACTGAACAAGACTTTGATCTTCTTTTATGACTTGTCAGGTTGTCGTGAATCTCGAGGATTGGGGGGGGGGGCTTGATCTTCATCCTGTATTTATGTTTTATTAAACCTCACTCTTTGATCACTGTATCGTAAATCTCTATCGGGTTGTATGGTAAACGTGGCATTATTAATAGATAAATCGCGAGTGACATTACTAGGAACATTTCACATCCATAAATGACGGAGAAACAGTTAGGGGTGGACCAGTTATTAATGTTTCAGAGTTGAGATTGAAACTAAGAGGGTTTTTGTGAGGTACTAAGGACAAACTGAGTGGAGCAGACACACACACACACACACACACACACACACACACACACACACACACACACACACACACACACACACACACACACACACACACACACACACACACACACACACACACACACACACACACACACACACACACACACACACACACACACACACACACACACACACACACACACACACACACTTTTGGCCAGGAGTGCTGGGTGATAAAAACAATCTAATATCTACCATTATCTCCACTGTTTCTTCTGTCATTCCTTGTGATGAATACGGGACAGAGATACTTGGTGGGAAGGATATCCTATAAATATCCTATCATCAGAATGCGACATTTTAGTCAAGCATATGTCCACTAATGCACTAGGGCTCTTCATGACAGAGTTGGACGAGCATTGTCTTTGTAGGCGTGAATTGTTAAGGCCATTGGACACAGGAAGTTGAGCAAAGTGAGAATCGCAGTTAGCCAGGAGGGAGAGAGCGAGGGAGGAAAGGTGCGTGTGCACTGAGTCAAATAGAGACTTTGGAGGTGGAGGAGAACAGATTAGAACAGAAAAGCGAGGGAGAAAGTAACAGAGTAAAGGAGGAGAGGATAAAAGACAATAGGAGAGGAGCCAAGTGAGCTCCAACCCCAGTGTGTTTAGTTGGTCAGCTCTCTCACACCTGTCCGGCCTCTCCTTCTCCATTGTGGCGTCTGCAGCTCTAGGGTGAAGTAGCTGTGTTTATCATACACCTCACGGTCAAGTATTTTAATGGCTATGGTTTTCCTGCAGGGACACAAAACAACAACGTAGGGGAGTTGGAACCATGTATGTTAAACACACACACATAAGCACAGGCACAAGGACACACACGCACAATCACACAATCACACACACTTGACCAGTCGTGGGAATGAGAGGTGGTGGTGACACGAGGTGGGCTGCTGCACGTTCACGTCTGCTGAGGGCACACTGAGTGGGAGAGGAGCCCGCTGCTTGGTGTGTGTAACTGGTAGTCCTACTCTGTCCTGTGGTGACATGAACTCTACACAGCAGCCTCCTCCTGGTGCCCCCTGCTGGTGTGAACATGCAGTGTAGCGCAGTGCAGCGGACGCTGGGCCCAGAGTCAGAGGTCAGGGTAGAGGGGTCTGACCCCCACGACCTGTACCCCCCAGGACTATCTCCCCCACCTTGACTGTCATTGGTCTCCATCAGGCGAGGCTCTCCCATCTCCAAGTAGAAGGTCTTGTTTTTCTCATACTCCTCGTCGTCAACGATTCTGACCTTGATCATTTTGCTGAAGGAGGAGAAGAAGAGAAGAAAAGGAAGAGACAGTGAGGAAACAACAGGTCGGAGCATAAAAGGAGGAAACGGAGAGAGAACAGAACAGAGGCAGCAGGCAGACAAACCACGCTGACATCTGAAAGACAACAGGTGGAGAGGAAGATGAGTAGAAAACTGAGATGATTTTGTATGTTTTGATCAAGGAACGGAAAAATGTCACTCGAAGGAATAACATCACAATAATGTATAGCGCCTAATCTCTCATCACACTTTATGATGATATTGACTGTTTAAATTCCTGCTACACACACACATCTGTTGAAGTGGGGCGTCAGGTACTGACTATTTCTAAGTAGATCTGAGTGTGTAGGTGAGGTGTCCTAGCTGTGGTCCAGCCCTGAGAGGGGTCTGACAGACAGACTGATCCTAGAAGTGCTGAGCTGGACTCTGACTGACCCAATGCAGCATCCATAGTTATTCTAACACATCACCACCACACCACTCACTGATCTAAAAGCAAATACCATACATTTACCTGCAAAAACAGAGACCCAAACACTACAGTTACACCAACTGTTGGCTTGGTGCAAACGCCCCCCCAAGTCACGCTGTCTTTTAAAGAGACTTTGCAGTGTATGTTTTGTTTACATCCAAAAAACATGCTGAAAGATTTAGTCATCTAACTACCACTCACTGTAGACTCTGTGTTGTTTACTGAGAAAACAGCCCTGTAGTGTTGTCTGTATAGGCTGGGTGTGTACTGACCGTAAGACTCTGTGTTGTTTACTGAGAAAACAGCCCTGTAGTTTTGTCTGTATAGGCTGGGTGTGTACTGACCGTAAGACTCTGTGTTGTTTACTGAGAAAACAGCCCTGTAGTGTTGTCTGTATAGGCTTGGTGTGTACTGACCGTAAGACTCTGTGTTGTTTACTGAGAAAACCGCCCTGACCCCCATAGCACTACATTCACCTGCTTTACATGCAGCATACCTTAAAATGTAATGTACTGGTTATTATTCAATGGGTGTGTGGGAGTGTGTGATTCTGGGTGTTGCATATTAACGTTGAGGCTGAAATGCTGAAGGACAACCATTTGAATTTGTGTCTGTATTTCTTACTACCCATCTGACCCCCCCTCCTCCCTCCCTCCCTCCCTCCCTCCCCTCTGACCCCCTCCTCCTTCCCCTCTGACCATCTCCTCCCTTTCCTCTGACCCCCTCCTCCCTTCCCTCTGACCCCCTGCTCCCTCCCTCTGACCCCCAGCTCCCTCCATCTGACCCCCCTCCTCCCTCCCTCCCTCCCCTCTGACCCCCTCCTCCTTCCCCTCTGACCATCTCCTCCCTCCCTCTGACCCCCTCCTCCCTTCCCTCTGACCCCCTGCTCCCTCCCTCTGACCCCCTCATCCCTCCCTTCTGACCTCCTCCTACCTCCCTCTGACCTCCTACCTCCCTCTGACCTCCTCCTACCTCCCTCTGACCTCCTCCTACCGCCTCTCCAGCTACAATGGCATAAAATCCCTCACTCTGTTTCCCTCTGCAAGGCCCTGAATTCTCCTGTTCCTCTAATAAACCTCTGCTTGCTGGACATTTTCCTCAACATCCAGACATCCAGATACTCCCTTCTGCTCTATAACCAATCAAACTAATCCAAAACATATCCTTAACACCTCCCAATAACCTCCCTCGCCCCATAACGATCTCAGCTCCATCCCATGGCATCTGTAACAACACTAAGTGACCCCCCTCTCCCCTCAAACATCGAAGTACTTCCTCTCCTTAACAAAACCCACAGAAGACACCACTGCCAACTCTTGTAAAGGGAGACAACGGATTACATTTCACAATGAATCCAATGTGACAGAATCAAACTGTTGACCTCTTTCTTGA